>NC_048298.1:320949942-321015410 GCF_013100865.1 Trachemys scripta elegans | reverse complement strand
CCCACCCCCTACCTGTCCCCTGACAAACTCCCGGGACTCCCATGCCTATCCAACCGCTGCCTGTCCCCTGACTGCCATCCCAACCCCTGACCCATCTAACCCCCCCTTCTCCCTGCCCCTGACTGCCCCCCCAAACCTCCGCCCCATCCAACCCCCCAGCCCCCTTACCGTGCCACTCAGACGCAGCGCCAGGCACACTGCTGCATACATGCTGCCGTGCTCCCCCGCAGAGCCACAGCCCCCTCCCCCCCCAGCACCTGCCTTCCAGATTTGAACACCTCAAAATTCAGGAGTGCTCAAGCTCAGTTTGGGCAGCTGTTACTTCATTTCTCCCAAATCAAATATACTGATCCACTGTAACTTGCTGTAGAAAAAGTAGGATAAAATTGAGCAAGAAATGCTTCCCAGTGGTTATTAGGACTGGAATTGCTATTTTCAACAGCCATTGCCTTGTTTGTTTGTTTGTTTGTTTGTTTGTTTAAAAGGAAGACAGTGATATTGCATTGGCAAATTCCCCATAGAAAGAAAGAGAGGAACAAAAGAATGAAGAAAAGTTGAGGTGCCTTTATTATTTATGTAGGACAGTCTTATAATATGCATCCAGATATCCTCCAGTCACACAAGCTGAAAATTGTTCCACTTTACTGCAGTTCTGTAACCATATGGGAACCAATCCTGTCTGTGTTCTGTGCACATCTAAAATTCCTGCTGAATGACCCACCGTGGGAGCGAGTTACCAATGACCCAGGGCTGCGGCGGAAGGAGGGTGCAGTTGTGGGGGGAGAGAGCCCAGGGCTGGGGCGGCAGGAGGTGTGTGTGTGGGGCAATGGTGGGGGGAATGAGAGAGCCCAGAGCTGGGGTGGCAGGGGGTGTGGGTGGGGGGGGAGAGTCCAGGACTGGGGCAGCAGGGGCGTCCAACGAGGAGCCCAGGGCTGGGATGGGGGGCAGCCAAAATTTTTTTTGCTTGGGACAGCAAAAAACCTAGAGCTGGCCCTGCCTGCAGGGAGAAGATAGAACTGCCCGGGATAACCCAGACTGAATCTCTGGGTTGGATCTCAACACAGTTTCCTGTATCTTTATAGAAGTCAGTGAGATTGAGACTCAGAAACACTATTAAGGAGGAATCACAGACAGGAGGCAAAATGTCTTTGCAAGGTGTATTACATCACTGAACCGAAGAGACAGTGTGTGCTTAATAGCTAGGCTTGCCAACCCTCCTCGTTTCGCCGGGAGTCTCCTGGAATCAGGCCCTATCTCCTGGAGGCTACCAAAGCCAAACCAGGAGATTTCAGGAGCTAAAAGTCTGGCGGTGCAGCGGGGCTAAGGCAGGCTCCCTGCCAGCCCTAGCCCCATGCTGCTCCCAGAAGCGGCCCGCACATCTCTGCGTCCCCGGGGGGGGGGGCATTGTCCACCACTGCCCCCACCCCAAGCACTGACTCCGCAGCTCCCATTGGCCGGGATCTGTGGCCAATGAGAGCTGCGGGGGAAGTGTTTGCAGGTGCAATGAGCCCCCGGCCCATCTCCCCTTCCCCACAGGGACAATATACAAAATCCTAATGGCAATATACAAAAACCTGTAGAAGAACACTTCAACCTCCATGGACACACAATAGCAGATTTAAAGGTAGCCATCCTGCAGCAAAAAAACTTCAGGACCAGACTTCAAAGAGAAACTGCTGAACTTCAGTTCATTTGCAAATTTGACACCATCACCTCAGGATTAAACAAACACTGTGAATGGCTAGCCAACTACAAAAGCAGTTTCTCCTCCCTTGGTGTTCACACCTCAACTGCTAGAAAAGGGCCTCATCCTCCCTGATTGAACTAACCTGGTTATCTCTAGACTGATTCTTGCCTATATATTTATACCTGCCTCTGGAAATTTCCACTACATGCGTCTGACGAAGTGGGTATTCACCCACGAAACTTATGCTCCAATACTTCTGTTAGTCTATGAGGTGCCACAGGACTCTTTGTCGCTTTTTACAGATCCAGACTAACATGGCTACCCCTCTGATACTTGCAAGGTTAGGAATTCATGGTCTGTGAAAATACTTTAAGTCAGATAGAGAAATTCTGTAGCACAGAATTGGTAAGTAAATTGACTTATCTCTCTTCTACATAGGTTACATTAGTTCCACATTTGGGGGAAAGGTTTACTTAGGAGGGGATCAGGTAAATGTTACATAAGTATTACCATAATTCCTGTTTTAGAACATTGAAGCACAGAAATATTAAGTGACTTGCTTTAAACCACACATAAACTCTGCAGCAGAGGCCAGAATAGAAGGTAGTCTCCTCAGTCCAGTGCCTTTACCACACGGCCATCCTTCCTGGCCGTGTATACACTCTGTAGTCAAGAGAGGAACAGCCAGATTTCAATTGCACAACCCATATGGGCCATTAACTGTTCAAATAGTCAAAACTACCCCTTGGATTTAAAACCACATTTATTGTGCCAGAGAATTGTTTTTGTTCACATTGGACATTGGTCCAAATGTACTCAGCCAGAATTGCCAGAACAAACAAAGGCTGGTGTAGTAAATCATATCTGGGCGTGCTCTAATCACATTTGCTATGGGATCGTCCTAGGTTTAGATAATTCAGGGAGGACATAGCTGGTACAACTGAAAAGAGGACAGTTTTAATTGGACCCTTCACTGAGCTCTGCATTCATTTCACAAACAGATCTAGTCAACCCTACCCACCATGATCCTTCCCGCTCAAAAGAAAACGGTTCCCTTAAATATCTCTGGTCTGATCCTGAAAGGAACTGAGCATGTACTAGAAAGCTCTGAGCACCCTCAACTCCTGCTTTAATCCCATTGACCTCAAAAGGAGCTGACGGCATTCAGCATCTTGCAGATTCAGGCCCTAGGGCCCATTCTTGTACCCATTAAAGTCAATGGGAGTTTCGCTACGGACCTCAGTAAGAGCAGTACTGTCCTCTTATGTCTCAGTTCTGCAAGGTGCTGACTGCCCTCCACGCCCAATGAAGTCAATGGAATTATGCATGTGCTTAAATTTAAGCATTTGTTTAAGTGCTTTGCAGGACTGGGGCCAGAGCGCTCAGGATTTTGCAGGATCGAGCCTGTTGGGGCATGTGCTCAAGCCTGAATAAATCAATGGTGTAATCAAAGGCAGAATTTGGCCCTTGATGTTAATCAATGCCTATCTCTGAAGAGCACATAGAGTAGGTCTAATATGGCTGCAAAGGTTGTTGCACTATTCAAGGCACATGGGCCCAAATCTCCAAAGGTATGTAGGAGGATCTGGCCCATGATGAATTGGACTTTCTAGTGCTGTAATTTCTCCCAAACCTATGAATAAACCACTATCCAACATTGCAGTTTTATATGGCGATATATCTATCTCATAGAACTGGAAAGGACCGTGAAAGGTCATTGAGTCCAGCCCCCTGCCTTCACTAGCAGAACCAAGTACTGATTTTGCCCCAAATCCCCAAGTGGCCCCCTCAAGTATTAAACTCACAACCCTGGGTTTAGCAGGCCAATGGTCAAACCACTGAGCTATCCCTTCCAATGGTTGTGAGTTCAATCCTTGAGGGGGCCACTTAGGGATCTGGGGCAAAATCAGTACTTGGTCCTGCTAGTGAAGGCAGGGGGCTGGACTCAATGACCTTTCAGGGTCCCTTCCAGTTCTAGGAGATAGGCATATCTCCATATATAAAATATAAAAAAAATAAAGTTTAATCTAGACATTTCAGAACAAGCCATCCTCATCTTTTCCCTCATTCTTTGTCTCACGAAGAAATGTGCGATAGGTTGAAGGTTTGGTCTGGTATGCACTGATTTATGAAAACTGAAAAGAAATAAAATATATTACTCAAAAATAGATGCATCCATCCCACCTTTCAATGAGAAATGCTATTGGATGTGGTTCTGTCAATAGCCCCTGGGTATCCTAGAGAGGGAAATTAAAATGACATTGCTATAAACAATCAGAAATTATATTTTGGGGTATTTCAATCTGTTCTCTTGCAACTTGGCTGTTGCTCAAGTAAATTGTTTTTTTATTGTTTTTTTTCCCCCAGTAGAAAGTCTGATTGGATTCTTTACATACGGTACAGTACATTCCAGCTGTCCCTATTTAGCAGAGAATGCCCTGTTTGGGGGTTGGTTTTGGTTTGGTTTTGTCCTTGATTAGCAATGAAATGCACCCGCTTCCCTCTCTTTTCATCCAAAAATCTTCTTTTAATCTAATGTATTTCAGTGGATCAAAAGGGGAGGTCCCGATTCCACCTCCCACTAGATTTCGCTGTTTAATAGCATTCAGATCTTGGCATCCATGACATTGAGAGGAAATACAGCGAAGCTGTGCTAGTCTTGCTCCCTCTCCCTGCCCTTGATTTTCATGCTCACAGAAATAGACTCAGTAGCCATCTGTATCTCCACTTCTAAGCAAGTTGAATGTCAGCATTCCTGGGGTTCTTCCAACATTAGACAGCTCGGGGGAAGTTGCTGGTAGCTAATTCAAACACCAAAGGTGGCTCAACGTTTTCCACTATCGATATGTTCTCTTTCATCCTGTGGGTCTTTAAAAATCCATGTCTCTGTAGCAAAGAGGAAGAAGTACCATAAAAGGACCTCTTCAGGTAGCTTATAAAAACTTTTCCCCCAGGAGGGATTGCATGCACACTCCTGAGTTTGTTTAAGGAAGAGAGCCCTCTTATGCCCTCTCGACACTATGAAAAGGGGTGTGTGTTTAAAATGTGATTTCTAAGACACTGTAAATGTCTGGTGTAGACAGGGCAAGTTGTGGTTTCACCTCCATTTAGCAGATCGAGATGAACCCCTATTTTCTGTTAATATTTTTGAAACATTCAAAAAGCCATTTTTTCACTGAAAAAACATCCTTTTCCAGTCATCACTAGTGCTGTGTTTAGAATGAAGAGGGAAGAGTTAAGCTTTAACTGACTATTGTGTACGATGACTTAGGCCGAGATCCTAAAGGGTATTTAAGCTTCTAATTGATTTTAATGGAAGTTAAAAACCTAAATACCTTTGAGTATCTGAACCTTAGGTCCTGATCCAAAGTCCATTGAAGCCAATGGAAAGATACCCATTTGTATGTTGCACGTAAACTCCTCGAATTAAGCTGTTAAGGAGAGAGCAGAAAATACCCTGGAGCTGGAGTCATTATTTTTCTATCCACAGACACAGGGAGCCACTCAACTCCCAGCAAGAATGAAAAGGCCCGTGATCCAATGAATGATATCATTCTCTCTGCACCCAGTACCAAAGGGTGGATCCCAAAGAGAGGTCATTTTAAAATTAAACTCTTGCTATTTTACTGGCAGTCCTGTGATATTTGGTGGTTTTCTTAAAGCCCCAATTCCTGGAGTCTTGAAATTACATGAGAATCTGTTTTTGTGCATGTCTCTTTGTTTGTTTTTAATGTAAGCTTCTAGCCTTCCTGGTTGTGGAAAAAAACCTGGAAATCGTAACTCCGAAAGGCTTGAAAACCTGAAGGCAAATAACCCCACCAAATGTGGTGTCTTTGAAATTATGTGATTTCAAAGCCAACTTCATGGGCAGCTCTGACTCATGATTTCTGAACACACGCAATGGCAATATTAGATACAATGGGCCTGTGTGAGCCTCTGGTTAATAGAAGCAGCCTCTGGACTCCTTCAAGGAGCATTTCACCTGTCATTTCATATAAAAAGTTTGTTTCACGCCCTCCTCTTTGCAAAGATGACATGGAAAATGTAAACTGATCATGAAGGTTGAAAGAAAGAAGCAACTGGCTGTCACTCCTGCAGCAGTAGGCTAGGTGGAACTGAATGGTCCTCCCCACACACACGCACACACACTTGATGTAAATGTCCCTAGCCTCTGTCCCTAGGCTCTGTTTGCCAGAAGCTGGGATTGGGTGACAGGGCATGGATCATTTGATGATAACCTGTCTGTTCATTCCCTTTGGGTCACGTGCCATTGGCCACTGTCAGAGGACAAGATACTGGTCTTGATGGACCTTTGGTCTGACCCAATATGGCCGTTCTTATGTTCTTATGTAAATAAGTTAGATGCATTTGGGATGGATCCCAAAGAATCTTCTCTCTAGGCCTCGTGTGATAGGCTGTACAAACTCCACACTGGGCAACAAGGGGTTAAGGAATTGATTTGGGCTCAGCCAGCCCCGTCCTGCCACACCTGCAGCAAATGCTCCATCTACTGGAGGAATTAAAAGGCAGGGAATTAGCTCATTTAGGTGGTAGAGCTGGAGGTGAGCAGACCTGCAGCCCACAGCTCCAGCAGAGCAAAGCGGAGCAGAGGGAAGCCTAAAGGCTCTGACATAGCTGCCCAAAGGGG
Organism: Trachemys scripta elegans; assembly: GCF_013100865.1. Lineage (NCBI taxonomy): Eukaryota > Metazoa > Chordata > Testudines > Emydidae > Trachemys > Trachemys scripta. The sequence goes on along the minus strand of NC_048298.1, from coordinate 321,009,075 downwards.
CCCTCCCTGAGGGAAGGGAGGACCCACCCCAGAGACAACCAGAGAGGGAAGTATCCTATGGACCTTGGGCATTGGTAACTCCCTCTTACTTCTTTTGGTTTGGTTTTCCCCACCAGGGGAAGGCCTTGGACTGAGCTGAGACTGGAGTGGATGGCGATGAAAGAGGCCCAGAAAGGACAGCCTTAAGCAGCCTTTGTTACCAGACTACTGGTATCCCAAAGGGCCTTGGGTCAGAGCCCGGTGGAGTGGGAGAGCCTGGGCTCCCCTCCCCACAACCCCCTTGGCAGTCAGGAGTTGTGGCCGTGACCACTAGGCCACGCTCCCCAACCAGACCCTGAGTGAAGACCATTACAAATTGGTGGAGAATGTGGGCAACATCCCACCCCTGAGAGAAGGTGGGATTGACTGACCTAGGTGGCCAAACAGACTGATTTAGAATAGCATAGGCTGGTAGGCCAGTGATGATAGAACAGTTGCTGAAATGGATGACTGAGAACCAGCAGCAGGCAGCGCATCAGCATAAACAGCAACAGCTCCTGCAGCAAATGGCCACCCAGCAGCAGCAAGAACAGCAAAGGTTAGTTCAACAAGTCATGGTGTTGATTCAGCCCCCAGGGGTCCTCTGGAGCTTCTCCATCAGGGGGCTTGGACCCAAGCCCAAGAGCCCCATCAGTACCCATGAAGCTCACAAAGATGGGCTACGTCAACATCATCAAGGAGTCCTTCTGCTGGAGGTTCCGGGGATAGAGGTATCCTCCAGGGGCCCGACCCCGGGTTGTTGCCCAGAAACTGTGAGACCTGTGTTTGGAGGTAACTAAAGCTAGAAGGGTGGACCAGAGAAGAAGTGACCGAACTAATCCTGGTGGAACAGTTTGCCCAAATCCTCCTGAAAGGGGGTACAGACTGGGTGCTCAGACATCGACCAGAGTCACCTACCGACACCATAAAACTATCTGGCAGTTGAGACAGCTCTAACTCCTGCTTCGGAGACATTGTTTGACTCCAGAGGGACCCCTCAACAGAACGGGAATGAATGGTAGACCTTGTCGCCCCCCGCCCCTCCCACCGGATACAAACACCTATTGGTGATAGTAAGTTATGCTACTCGCTATCCTGAAGCAATCCCACTATGTAACACCAATGCAAAGACTATTGCCACAGATCTATTGAAAGTCTTTGCTCGAGTAGGAGTAACCGAGGGGATTCTCACTGACCAAGGCACGAACTTTATTTCCTGCTTGATGAAACAGGTCTGTTATCCTCTGAAAATAAAGAGCCTCCGTACCTCAGTTTATTACCCGCAAATGGATGGTATGGTTGAACGTTTCAACCAAAACCTGATGCGGATGCTGAAAAGGTTTAGGTCAGAAGACCTGCGTCATTGGGATCGACTGATTTCCCCCCCCCCTCTTGTTTGCCATTTGGAAACTCCCATAGTCCTCTACTGGCTTCTCTCCATTCAAGCTTTTGTATGGGAGATGGCCCCAGGGAGTCCTCAACCTGGTCTGGGAGATGTGAGAAGGACAAACTCCGAATGTCCTACAGTATGTGTTGAGACTCAAGGGGAGACTTGAAACTGTGCGAGAATTGGCTAAAGAAAACCTCCTCACTACACAACAGACTCAGGAATGTGCCTATGACAAGGGAGCACAGGTATGTACTTTCAGGCTAGGTCCTCCTGCTACTCCTGAGTACAGAGTCTAAACTACTGACCAAGTGGCAGGAGCCCTAAGAAATTGTTCACCAAGTCAGGCCAGTCAATTATGAGGTTAGACAGCCCGACAAACGGAAGCCCACCCAGGTCTATCACATCAACCTGCTGAAGGTGTGGGAAGAATGAGAAAGCCTATTCATCACCCCATACCCCCCCTGACCCAGAACTGGGCCCCAAGTACCTTGTGCCCTGTCCCCAGGGGTTATACAAGTGAGGGAACAACTTCTCCCTGAACAATGGTCCCAGATGCAGAGCCTAGTGAAAGCATTCTCGATAGTGTTTTCCTCCCAACTAGGAAGGACCCACCTCACACACGACCACATCCAGACCAAACCTGGACAGATCATCCAGGAGAACTCCCTGCCTCTTCCCTGGAAGTGTGTGAGTCAGTAAAACAGGAAGTCCAGACCACTTGAAGTTTGGGGTCAGTGAGGAACCCCACATCAAGTAATGAAGCCCTGTCGTATTAGTCCCAAAGCCGGATGGCACTGTCTGGTCTTGCATCAATTTCAGGAAGGTTACTGTGATCTCCAAATTTTACTCCTACCCCATGGCCCATGTGGATGAACTGTTAGACCGGCTGCGCGAAGCTCAGTATATCAGTAACTTATACTTAACAAAGGGGTATTAGCAAATCCCACTCATGCCAGAATCACAAGAAAAAAATGCCTTTGCCGTTCCATTCAGCTTCTACCAGTTTTGAACTATGCCCTTTGACTCCATGGGGCACCTGCGACGTTCCAACATCTTATGGACCAGGTTTTGCAGCCCCATAACTCATACACTGCAGCATATTTAGATGAAGTAATCATCTACAGCTGAACCTAGGAAGAACACCTGGCACAAGTTGTGGCCTGTGACAGGCTAGACTAACAGCAAACCCAGCAAAATGTAAAATAGTGAAAGAAGAAACAACCTACCTGGGATACATTTTGGGGAAAGGCCAGATCTGGCCCCTTATAGATAAAAGTCTAGGCCCTCAACAACACCCCATGCCCTACCACCAAGAAAGAGATCAGGAGTTTTTTGGGACTTGCTGGCTACTACCGCCGGTTTGTACTGAGGTTCTCAATGATCGCAGCCACTCTCTGGTTACGAAAGACAGCCCCAAGAAAGTGCACTGGTCCCAGGCCTGTGAAAAGGCCTTTCAAAAACTGAAAGAAATCCTCTGAACAGAACCGGTCCTATTCAGTCTGGACTTCTCCAAAAAATTCATTTTAGGCGCTGCTTTATCTCAGGATATAAAAAGGGAGGAACACCCTGTGCTCTATTTGAGCCAAAAACTGTTCCCACGAGAATGGGCCTACTCTGTCATAGAGAAAGAGGGCCTGGCAGTAAAACAGGCCATAGATTCACTCCAATACTATCTCCTGGGAAACCCATTCAAGTTTGTCACCGACCATGCCCTGTTAAGATGGCTAAACTCCATGCAGGACACAAACTCCCACCTGATGTGCTGGTACCTGTCTCTCCAGCCCTATGTGTTCCAAATTCAGCATCGAGCCGGGAAAACCCACCAGACTGCTGACTTATTTTCCAGGGAAGGGGGGGAGTAATCAGATGGCCCCAGCTCTCCTGGCTTCATCTTGAGGGGGAGGATGAGTGATGGGGTGTACAAACCCCACACTGTCCAACAAGGGGTAAAGGAGTTATTTGGGGCTCAGCTAGCCCCACCCCACCACACCACATCTGCAGCAAATGCTCCATCTGCTGAAGGAATTAAAAGGCAGGGAATTAGCCCATTTAAGTGGCAGAGCTGGAAATGAGCAGACTTGGAGCCCACAGCAGCGCAGAGCAGAGGGAAGCCTAAAGGCTCTGATACAGCTGCTCAAAGGGGGTCTCCCTGAGGGAAGGGAGGACCCACCCCAGAGACAACCAGAGAGGGAAGTATCCTATGGACCTTGGGCATTGGTAACTCCCTCTTACTTCTTTTGGTTTGGTTTTCCCCACCAGGGGAAGGCCTTGGACTGAGCTGACTCAGGGAGTGGGGGAGACGAGAGGAAGTGGCCCATGGAGAACAGCCTTAAGCAGCCTTGGTTGCCAGACCACTGGTAGCCCAAAGGGCCCTGGGTCAGAGCCCTGTGCAGTGGGAGGGCACGGGCTCCCCACTTCTTTTTAAAAAAACAAAATCCTAAATTCTTACTGAGCATGCTCTGGGTCCGCAGCATCCATCTCAGAGTGGGGTGATTTTTGTTTATTCAGAATGGAGATCAGAAACACAAAGCAGAGACTAGAGAGTTTTCTCTGGTAATACCTTAATCTCTCTGTGCCTCACTTCAGCATAAGTAAAATGGGGATAATAATACTTTTCTCCCTCCTGATCTTTTTGTGGGGCAGGGACACTTTCTTATGTGTTTGAACAGCGGGGCCTTGATCCTGGCTGGGGTGTTTTAGGCATTACTGTGATACAAAGAATAATTAGAATACAGGCGTTTCTGGTTCCCCAAACTTGTGTATTCCTCTATAGCATATTGTCTCTTATACACAACTCGTTGCTATTGTCTTTTAATTTCTTTCACATTATTGATCCTTTTTAAAGCTTATAGAATTTGGCATGCAGACCATGATCTTCATTGCTCAGGCAAGGGCTGCAGGACATGCCACTAGATCGTATGAACCGGTCAACTTGACGAAAATGCATTGGCTGGCGTTTCCTGTCACAGCATTTAAGATAGGCATATTACACACACACACACACACACACACACACACACACACACACACACACACAGGGAACAAAGAATAAATACGTCAGTGAAAACTACTGACATGACATAATTACTCTATAAAAATTCATGGTAGTTGTGTTTTACTTCATTTGCATATATGGCTGAGGAAACATAGAATAAATGGATATAAGGTAAATTAAGAAAGCAGCTCTCTCTAGATTCTTGGGGAATTAGAGAACATTGTTTTTGACACAAAAACACTGTGTTTGGACAGGTATTCAAATTCCGGAGGGTCACAGGTTGTATGACTTTCCAGAATGTACAATACTTCATTCCATGATGGTAGTGCTATAGCTAAAGCTTCATGTAGCCAGTTAAGGACTTAGCCTTCAGGGAGTAGCAGGATTTGTGCCTCGTTAAGGGAAAGGGGCAGATACAGAAAAGGCTTTCCCTGCAATACAGTGTATGAAAATGATTTAAAGGAGCAAGGTTGCTGATGTATATCTAGGCACAATCCTGAGAGATACTGAGTTCCATCCGCTCCCGGCCTAGGCAGTGGGAACCGAGGGCGCTCAGCACCTAACAGGATTGCGCACTTTGTCTATGTGCATTTTCATTCTGAACTGAACCAAATACACTGGATTTATGGTAAATAAATGGTTCTTGCCATTGAAGTCCCAGATATGTAGGGGAGCAGTTCTATGTTGTAACTATTATAGTAATCCCTATTAAGCACGTTTTGTACTGTACAAACATAGATTAGTATCAATTCTCACAACACACCTATGCAGCAGATAAGGTTGGATTCTAATACTGGCTCATCTCCAGTTCAGAGATCGAAAGCCAAAGCAGAGACATGAAGACCTCTGTAGCGTCACAAAGGCAAACCATGGCAGAGGCCAGATTGGAGCTCAAAACATTTCTGATGCCAACTCTTGTGCTCATATAATGCTGTCTTTCTCTAGCATGCTTGAATATGCAGATGAAAGTTGCCCATGTGGCTGGTAATTTGAAATTCCATCTGTGATATAAAGTGCGGCACGATGGCCTATCTCTGCTCCCATTAAGTCAGGAGTTTAATGCAACATACACAAGATGTGATTAGGCATACTTCAATGCTAATGATAGCCCTACATTTTCACTAACCATATGCTAGACGTTAGTCACCAGTGACTAAATAGTATCATGATGATTCCAATGTAGCATTTCAAAGTTAAATACCTATATGAAGTAAAGCAAAAAAAGTGTTCCTACTCATTAGAGCTCTGTGCCAGTCATTTGGTATGTATGGCCTTGGGCAATGGAAGTTATCTTTGAGGATCTGGGCCTTAGCTTCTCTTTCCTTCAGTTTCCCCATTTCTACAATATCTGGTCCCATCCTACAATCCCTTTCTCACATGCGTAACTTTAAGCACAGGAATAGTCTCCTTGACTTCAGTGAAACTGCTTGCATAAAGTTAAGCACATATGTGTCTGCAAGATCCGGGCTTTGTTTTTGTTCCAGGGGTGTTGAGAGGCTTAGATCATCTGTGTTTGTAAATTGTTTTGAGATCAAAGGTATTTGGCTGACGTACTATGAACTGTGTTGTACAGAAGGCCAGACTAAATGATTTAATGGCCCCTTCTGGCCTTAAACTATTGAATCTGCAGATGGAATAATACAGGGATGCAAAGTGTTTTCTTACTGAAAATCAGGAAGATTAGAAAGCCACATAGTAAACAAAGCTTCAAAAACAGAAGTGTGTAAAATAATGCAATAAGTAATCAATGACCACACTAATGTCAGCCATCTAGTGGGCGTATGTAGTAAGCAACCAAGAGTCAGCATATTAATACTCCCTCGCCGCCCCAGCATTATTCCAAAGCATATCTTTTCAGGGGTGATCTACTTCCCTATCTAAACTGAATGACAACAAGAAATCTGAAAAACTAATGAACAGAGTTGGGCCCGACCCACAAAATTCAGATCCTGATTTCAAAACCCTCTGAAGCATGAAGGTGTCTGGATCCAGGGCTGCGGATCAGGCACACCTCTATTAATAATGTAAACATGCACTATAAGTGCAATAAGCTCTCAACATCATAAGTGCAGGAACAAAAAAAAATCCTTCTTAATGAATGCTTTGCCTTGAGTTCCATCAGCAGGGGATGCATGTATTATTCAATTATACACCTAGCTCCATTATGGAGTAGCTCTTAATTAAAGTACTAGTGGAACCTCTCAGGTAATCAGAATTCAGGGGTAATTCGCACTTATTCCCGCATCAATATATAATAGACAATATTAATCAAATTTAGAGTTCCTAGTTTTCAGTGATTATTTCATGCAAACAATGACTCATTTTTAGAGGGGGGGGAATTGTTCTTTTAATATGATTCTCTCTTTCTTTAGCTAAATAATTTATAACGCACCTATTGCCACAAAAGTAACTTAGCATGAGACAAAAGTTTAAGAGCTATAATGAAGGGCAGTGTGTGCAATGGATAAAGTAGCAACCTGAGAATCAGGCTATCCAGTGTTCTACTCCAACTGATCAGCTGTGTGACATTATGCAACTTCTTTCACTTTTCTGTGCCTCTGTTTCCCCTCCCACACTTTGTCTAACTTCTCCATTGAGACTACAGCTTTTTTGAACAGGGACTGGCTCTTGCTATGTGCCTAGATCAATGGGGCCTAGTGAATATATAACAAATAATTAACTGCCACAATGACCCGGCTACATATCCCCAGAAGCTGTTCCTCCTCTGTTAGATCCCAACACCATTGTTCCTCTTTTGTCTTTCAAAATTATGCAGATCATGTAATATACAAATTATACTCTGGGGGAATAAAATAATACCAAGATCAAGTGATTTATTTGGGACATTCCTAGAGAAGGGGAATCCATATGAAGTTCTCAAAGCTGCAAACCAGCATTCGCAGCCTGTTGTATTATAGTTCCCAGAAGGTAAGAAACATATAGAAAGGGGAAAAATACATTCTTTGGTTGGGAAGCTTTGGAATCAAGGAGCTCGATAAATAGATCAATGGGATTATATGATGAGGTTGCATGTGACAGCAGGGGACAGGACTCAGTGGCCCAGGAAGTCCCTTCCAGTCCTATGTTCCTATGAACAGATTGTTTGTTTAGAGGGAGGAATCTCTCTGCCTGACCTCACTACAAATATATCAATAATTGATATCATTCTGAAAATATTACAAGTTAAGCTTCAGTTGCAATTCTGCAGATATTCCTATGAAGTATTTACTAACAATTTTTAAATGATGCTAGTACTTTGCATTCATATAGCGAGGGCCCTACCAAATTCACAGCTATGAAAAGACTGTGAAACCTGATCTCCCACCGTGAAATCTGATCTTTTGTGTGCTTTTACCCTACACTATACAGATTTCACAGGGGAGACCAGTGTTTCTCAAATTGGGGGTTCTGACCCAAACGGGAGTTACAGGACGGTCGCAAGGTTATTTTAGGGGGCTGTCCTTCTGCTGGGTGGTCGAAGAGTGGCAGCTGCTGACCAAGGGTCCAGCTCTGAAGGCAGCAGAGCAGAAGTAAGGGTGGCAATACCACACCATGCCATCCTTACTTCTGCGCTGCTGCTTGCGAAGGCTCTGCCTTCAGAGCTGGGCTCCCAGCTAGCAGCCGCCACTCTCTAGCTGCCCAGCTCTCAAGGCAGCAGCAGCGCAGAAGTAAGGGTAGCAGTACTGCGACCCCCCACAACTCTTTTTTGGGTCAGGACCCCTACAATCACAACACCATGAAATTTCAGATTTAAATAGCTGAAATCATGAAATTTGTGATTTTTGAAACCCTATGACTGTGAAATTGACCAAAATGGACCATGAATTTGGTAGGGCCCTACATATAGCACCTTCCATTCAAGGATCTCACTGGTCTTTAGAGACATTAATTAAGCCTCTTAACACCCTTATTTCGTATCTGTGATGCTCATTTTACGGATGAGGAAACTCAGGCACAGAGAGATTAAGCAATTTACTCCAAGTCGCATTGAGCTGGGAATAGAAGGCAAGTCTCAATTCTCCAAATCCTGTGCTAAGAATGTGCTCATGCTCGCGCGATCCAGATCTTCCCAATGCTACATTCCAGGTACGGACAGTCTCTAGACCAGTGTCCAGAACGCCCACACGTGAAACACTGGTCCCGAGCTTGGGTGGCACGTGGGGTTTCCTGCTTGGGTACCTGTGCAGTCTGGTCATGATGGGTCTCCCCAAGTTCTGGGCTTAATGATAGTCAACATATTCATCAATGATCTGGAAATAAATATAAAATTACTGCTAGTAAGACTTATGATTGGCACAAAAATTGATGGAGTGATAAATAATGATGAGGACTGTGCAGAGCATGAGCACACTCAATGGTTAGTCTCATTCTTAAAAGACTGTGCTTAATTGCTTATTCAAATTTGTCGGGCTTCAGTTTCCAACCATTGGCTTTTGTTATGCTTTTCGCCACTAGATTCAAGACCCTTTTCGTACTTGGTATTTCTTTCCCATGAAGGTACTACTGTAATGAAGTCACCTCTCAATCTTCTTTTTGATAAGATAAACAGATTGATTTCTTACTGTGAGAGACTTAAAGACATTTTCTCCAGCCCTCAAATCATTTTGTGGCTCTTTTTTCGCTCTCTCCAATTTCTCAGCATCCTTTTAAAAAATATGGAGACCAGAACTGTATGCAATATTCCACCAGTGCTTTATAACAGAGGTAAAAATCACCACCTTACTATTACTTGCTACTCTTGTTTATACATCCAAGGATTGCATTAGGTCTTTTTGCCATAACAGTGCACTGGGAGCTCATGTTGAGTTGCTTGTCCACTATGAACTCTAAATCATTTTCAGAGTCACTGCTTTCCAGGAAACAGTCCCCCATTCTGTAGTTATGGCCTATGTTCCTTGTTCTTAGATGAGTAGCTTTGCATTTGGTCACATTAAAATGCATTTTGTTTGAACTGGTCCAGTTTACCAAACAATCAAGTCACTCTTGCAACAAACTACCAGGGGAATGACTTCTATTTATGTAAGCCCTTCCACTGAGGAGAATCTTAAAGCACCTTAGAAACTGTGGGTCAGTGGTGCTGGACCTAGGGGTGCTACCACACCCTCTGGCTTGAAGTGGTAATAACAAACACCAAATACATGGTTTCTGTCATTAGTAGCCCCACTGTAAAAATTGTTCCAGCACCCCTGCTATGGGTCAGATTCTCTGGGCCACCTGAGCCGCACTTGATGCAGGATCAGGGAGGGGCAAAAGTCATAAGCTACCCGTATACTTCCCTGATCCTGGATGAGCCAGTCCAGTCCCCGGTTAAAATCAGAATGATGTCTGCACTATTTTATACCAGTTGCACAGGGGCCTCTAGGATTAGAATTGTTCCAGCAGAGTAATTCAGCTAGACACTTCAGCATCTGAATCACAGCTCTTTCTCCCTGGCATGCCCATCCCATACTGGTGGGGGCAGCATAGAAGCCACTATGGCCACCCACACCAGCAAAACAGTCTCTCGAAATGGGCAATTCTCCTGCAGCCAGACCCACCAGGTTTAAGTTTGTTTGGTGCCATAAGACCAATGCAAAGGGGATAGATAGCGGCTGTATCTGACCAGATGAAAATTCATCCAGTGGTGGGGAGCTCTCAACTCGTGTGAATCTGAAATAGGGCGTGTGCTAGGGGCTCAGGTACAACAATATCAATGTTTTTTTCCCATTTCTCATCTACAGGACTGTCCCTTGGGACTGTTGCCAGCTGGCATGGGTCACAGCAGCCCCTAGCCTGCTCTAACCTATGCTGTGACTATGTCTTCATAGAGCAAAGAATGAGTGAGCTATAACCTGATGGCTTAATCCCTTCTCCTGAGCTAAGCAGGTTTTGGCACAAGAGAGAATCTGGCCTGCTGGATCTGAAAATTGGATGTGTTGGTAAGGCAAGATTCTCTTTTTCCCTTAAAGCAGGGATTCAGCCTCTTTATTTTGTCTGAAGAATACAGAATACTTTCCTCAAATGTACAGCACGTAATCTGTGAGTAAAGATGAACTTTTTTCAAGATTTTCAGGTAGGGCTGTTAATTGGTTTAGCATTATAACAAATTTAAAAATTGCTGCTTTAAAGAACTTTTTTACTTTCAGTCTTAAGACTTTCCTGGGTAATTAATTACTGATTTCTGATCATTGAAAATCGACTTGCTTGTAGATTTCATCAGCACCTGAAGGAAAGGCTACTTTCTAACTTTATTGTTGTGTTCATTTTTATGTATTGACAATTTCATCGTAATTTGTTTTTTTTCCCCTCCATCACAATGCTGTTTGACAAATATTTTTGACAAGTTAATGGCTGCTCCAGACTCAAAGCTTTCAGTTAAAAACAATAATTATGTTTCTAGTACTTATGTTTCTGCAGAACATCTTGAAAGCGGCGTTGCCTTCACCAGCTAGCAACTTTAAAAGTGTCTCATTGGCCAGCCAGTAACAATGTATTTGACAAAAGCAGCATCTTTCTGAAAGGGCACAGCTGGTTCAGGACCACGTCCCCAGAGTTACAGCTGCTTTGCATCACCAGAGTGAAACAAGCAGCTGGAATATACCAGGGAATCTGACCCCCCATTTTTATTATTCCAAGCAATGGTGGCGTAATTCACTGGTGTACATGTATTACAATCCCTCTTCTGGGCCCAATCCACAGAGTCTACAGCCCAAGTGACAGAGCAAGTTAGAGAGCACTGGTAGCTCATGCTCAGCTCTGAAGGTCCCAGCTAGTTCCAGTTCTGTTGGCCAAGATGGAGGCTGTCACAATGGCACTTGTCAGAATGCTAACTGTGCTCACAGCGCGAAGAAAGGTTTTATCTGACACTAGGCCTATTTGAATGTGATCTTTCTATTTAATATATAGAAATTGGGAGAATTAAATGCAAATTCATTCCCACACCAAGGTTCTCAGACATGTTGAGACCCTACCACTTATCTTAACAATAAGACCCTTTCACTTGTTTCTAGAGAGGTTCACACCATCCGACGCATGGCTGGTGATGACCCCTTTCCTCCACCCCCAGCTATCTGTCACCACTTTTCCTCCTGCAACAACTGTACTAACACCATGTTAGATATGGGCTTCTTGCCACGTTGCGCTGATGCTGAAATGTATACCTCCATATAGAAGATTCAGATGCCAAGCTCTCCCTTTAAATAAAAGGTTATACTACCCAATGAACTGGGGTGATTTTTCCTTATTGTTGGCATTCAGATAGCATGCTGGGCAAAGAGTAAGCCTTCTGGAATGACTCACTGCATGACTTTTCCCCTTCCCCAGGTGCGTTTTTTTTGTCTTTTTTTGTGTATATGTGTGTGCAACCAGTTGTTTGATATTTTACAGCTTTCTAAAGGAAAGAACGTTCCATCCTTTTTTAATTTAGCTCAGTGTACAGAAGTGTCACCATCTGAGAAGTGACCTGGTTTCTTCTTCTGCTACTAAAGGTATACAGTCTTTCATTTTTGTTTGAAAGCCCAGCAGCAGAAACTCACACAACTGGGCTTTTGGGGACAACTTTCCAATTTTGAAATAATTACAACATTTTTTTTACTTCACTTTTTTTATCTCTAGCACCCAACACAAACCAAGTAGAAATTCAAATTGACATTTTTCAGTTGCTTCTTTCTGGTTCTGGTTGAAAACTAGGTTTTAGTGCAAAGCATCAAGCCTTTTGGCCTAGTGATTCTTGAATATATTGGTTCCTGAGTCCACTGGTCTCCCAGTGGAAACTAAGGCCCTGATCGAGAAAAAGCATTTAGGCCCAGACCCTCAATGGGAATTAGGTACATAAATATCTTTAAGGATGTGGGCCCTAGTCACATTCTTCGCTGGGGGCAGTCAGGAGAGCAGGGATCACTCATCTGACATACCCCATTGCAAGCAAGTTTGCAGGTAGTGGGCTGAAATGATTAAATGTATTAATGATCTGGATGATGGGATGGATTGCACCCTCAGCAAGTTTGGGGATGACACTAAGCTGGGGGGAGAGGTAGATACGCTGGAGGGTAGGGATAGGGTCCAGAGTGACCTAGACAAATTGGAGGATTGGGCCAAAAGAAATCTGATGAGGTTCAACAAGGACAAGTGCAGGATGGAACAATGCCATGCAACGCTACAGGCAGGGAACCAACTGGCTAAGCAGCAGTTCTGCAGAAAAGGACCTGGGGATTACAGTGGATGAGAAGCTGGATATGAGTCAGCAGTGTGCCCTTGTTGCCAAGAAGGCTAACGGCATATTGGGCTGCATTAGTAGGAGCATTGCCAGCAGATCGAGGGAAGTGATTATTCCCCTTATTCAGCACTCCACATCTGGAGTACTGCATCCAGTTTTGGGCCCCCCACTACAGAAAGGATGTGGACAAATTGGAAAGAGTCCAGCGGAGGCAACAAAAATGACTAGGGAGCTGGGGCACATGACTTACAAGGAGAGGCTGAGGGAAATGGGCTTGTTTAGTCTGCAGAAAAGAAGAGTGAGGGGGGATTTGATAGCAGCCTTCAACTACCTGAAGGGGGGGTTCAAAGAGGATGGAGCTCGGCTGTTCTCAGTGGTGGCAGATGACAGAACAAGGAGCAATGGTCTCAAGTTGCAGTGGGGGAGGTCTAGGTTTGATATTAGGAAACACTATTTCACTAAGAGGGTGGTGAAGCACTGGAATGGGTTACCTAGGGAATCTCCATCCTTAGAGGTTTTTAAGGCCTGGCTTGACAAAGCCCTGGCTGGGATGATTTAGTTGGTGTTGGTCCTGCTTTGAGCAGGGGGCTGGACTACGTGATCTCTTGAGGTCTCTTCCAACCCTAATCTTCTATGAAAGGAACAAAGATGCCTGAGTTAAGGCCTTTATATCAATGAGTATGGCCAAGATACTGAAAGATTCATAGGCATACACTTTCCCACAGGGCAGTTTCCTGTGAATTTAAATCTTTCAGCTAAATATTTTCAGATATACTGAGAGCCAAAATAACCAATTGTTTGTTTGTAAATGGAGCTTTCCCCCCGCCCCCCATCTCTTTTGCTTAACTGGGTAAATTCTATGGCCTGTGTTAAACACTAGGTCAGACTGGATGACCATAAGTGTGCCTTCTGGCTTTAAAATCTATGGAAGTATGTAACCTTTAAAAAACTGTAGATTAATGGAATCATCTGATGTCTGGATACAATGAATGATGGATCAAGGTAAGACAACAGGGCTTTTGGGGGGGGGGCACAATCCTTAACAGAGACACTCGGGCATTGTTTAATAGTGTTTCATCATACCCTCTGAATTTGGTTCTGTTCCTTCCACATACAAATTACTGATCACAAGGTATGTTGTTTGTTATTTCTCGTGTAGTACCTCGGTTCCCCAGTCAAAGAGCGGGACCCATTCGTGCTAGGTGCTGTACATATATAGAACAAAAAGATGGCCCCACCCCAAAGAGCTTACAATATCCGTAGTACAAGCTATGTTCCACCATTAGCAACCTGGGACTCGAAGGCAGTGTCTGAAAACCATCTACTTCTTTACGGTTGCCCAATAGGGTTCTATTAACAGCAAAGAAAGTCTTTTTTATCACTGTTAATTTGCAGCTCTGTTGAACCTACTTTGCTGTTGCCTTCCTGCACAGGGCTTCCCTTAGCAATCTGACACCTGTAGACACATTGACCAATTCATTTCTTCCCCCACTCTACCCCGACATCAGTAGACTCCTAATCTTCCTAATACACATGTCTTTTACACGTACAATATGACCACTAGCGCGGGGGATGCTGTTAAATAGAGAAACCTAGCAGTGGGTTAATAAAAAGCCTCCTGAAGAATTAAACTACTTGCCAGTTGCCACAAGAAATGTCACACACAGGATATTAAAAATTGTATGTCATGGAGTTTAGTGGTGCATGCCTGCTTATACCCAGGGTCCTGCAGATTGCCTGTCTGGCTGAAACACATTGATGGCTGAATCTGCAGTTCACCTCCACTATCTCTTGTTAATCTGCTAGCAAAAACTCTTCCTTTCACCTACTGCATTACAAGATATGAGAAGCTCATTTGCTGTGAGCTGAATTGGCCTCAGCCTGTACAGATCTGTCACCTCTAACCACAAGAAAATGTTTCCTTTATTCTATTCCTTCGCTAATCCTCACCCTATGTACTTGAGATTTTCTCACCAGACTTAATTGGGGCATATTAATGAGAGCCATCCCTCTTATTGCAGCCATTCTTTCTAATTTTTTGCATGGGTGTGTTTACGGCTGTTAAGTCATCTTGATATTATATTATAGGTACGATCTGGAAAAATACAAAGTGCACTGACCTAGCCCTCAGCACATTCTTTTTGGAGTGCAACCTGCCTCAATTAAATGATGAAAACATCAGCAGAGCAACGGAAAGATTCTCTACATTACATTCATGTTAAGAAGGTAAAGAATGTCAGAAATAGAGTGTGTAAGAAAACTCTCGAGTGGTGAAAGGAAAATACTTAATCCATCACTGAAGACATTTAGAATGAAGGACTACATTTTTTCTGTTAATTTTTGTTACTTTGTAATTTCTGTGAATGCTCTTTGGTAAAGCTCTAATTACTCTGCAAAAAATTACTGTTGTGCATCGGATTCACTTGGATGCTATGATGGTCTGTATTTAAGGGAGATATAGTCTAGTGGTTTGAGCACAAGAACTGAAGACTAGGACTCTGGTTTTCTAAACTAGGTTCAGATGCTGAATCCTCATGAAGCCTTAGGCAAGTCATTCAGGGTTGCTTCCTCAGTTTCCCCATCTGTAAAATGTGGGGAGTTAGTGTTTATAAGGCACTTTAAAGATGGAAAGCTGTATGTAAGTTTAAAATTATTTACTGTACGAAGCAACCATACACAATTATTTAGCTCCTTTCATAACAGTGTGGCAGATATGACAATACCCTGGACAAACATTATTGAATTAAGTTAAACTTTATTGAACTGAGCTTTTTAGGAGTTCACTGTATTAAAAATGCAAATGTTTATGTACTATGAGGGAGCATATGTATTTCCATGAGGAAGGGGGACCACAGCCCTCCAGAAACTAAAACCAACGGTGCAGGGGGTGGGGCGTAGGCAAATTCATTCAGGTTGTAGCCCTTCCAGAGAGCGACCACCACCTGGAGAGAGGCTTGCATATACAGGTTCAAACAGGAATCTCCAGGAACCAACAGACAAAGAAAGGATATTTGGTTAAATAGCCTGAGTTAAAAACTGAGTCAGGGCCTTCTTTCTGATCTACCAAATGGACAGAACCTCTGGTCCGGGGATGGTGTGTGTGTGGAGCACTCAATCCTTAAGGAAGGGTTGGAAGGTTTTTGACCTACTGAGGCCCCAGAAAACATAGGTGTTGCTTCAGAGCTGAAGCTGTGATGAAATTGTGATCACAGGAAAAACCCCTGTGCGGAGTTTGAAGGACTAGTCACCGACCAGAGCCCTCGTTGGAGTGAAAGGATGATCTCTATTAAGCTTATCAGCATGTGTTTTGGTTCTTTTTTTGTTTTTGAATATGTTTTTTCTGTAATGCTTTCACCTTAAGGATAAATGTGCATGCTTAGAAAGGGCTGTGTGGTAATTTAATTGTGGCAGTTACACTGTGTACTGTCTCTGAGGAGAGAAGTGAAGCAGGAATGTTTAGGCAGTCTGTCTTTTTCCAGGGAAGTAGCAGTATAGTCAGGGAACTGTTCAGCCTGGAAATATTCCAGTCAGAAGGGAGAGAGATGCATGTCTCCACCGAAGAGAGGCAACAGCTGGGGATCCGGAAGCCTAGAGTGGGTGCCCTTGCTGGATCATAGAGGGGGAATACAGGTGCACTTGCCCTGAACTGTGACTGACTATTACATCAAATGCTTATACTTTCCACTAAGCAAACAGAGACTGGAAATTGTTCGCTGTTCACAGTTTTGAAATGTAATGTAGCCTTTCTGCAAACATTGCCAGATTGCCTGATTTTTTTACTCTGTTTACATCTCTTTCAGATACTCCTCTCCCTTGATAGGACACAGAGGTTTTGCTGCTTCTGGAGTTACATTTTAGTCTCTTTTGAACAATGTTGCTGTGAAAGGATATGACTGTGAGTTATCACTTTCAATTTTAATTATGGCTTTCCTCCCTTCTCGGAGGGATAATTTCTTATGATGAAGAATTTAAAAAATACAGTATTGACAATGATTCCAGATGCCAATTGGCATGAAAGAGTAACTGCCAAATAGAAAAAACATTTTTCTCAGATAGGTTTTAGACCTGGAATATGTCTTATTTAAGTAATATGCTTGGAGCCATTCACCTTATGCAGAGATCCTATCAGATCTCACACACCTGGATGGAGGTATACTTGGATGAAAAACCTCTGAGGAACTAGGACCTGCAGGAAGTTGTGGTGTTGATTCCACAAGTATCCCTTTTTCTAAGTCAGTACTGGACCAACGTCTCAGGATGGTGTTAGTGGACTCTGTGCTGATGGGGTTTCTGTCTTTCTGCAGGAGATGTACAATTAAAATGCTAACCACTGTGAATCAGAAAAGATTCTGTGGCACTTGTTGAGGGCTTAAGGGCACCAGTCCCTGTGTTGTGGTCAAATCCCAGCTGGGATAATTACATTCGGAGTCCCCACATTCCTCATGCACTTTCCACTGGATATGCCATTTGTCACCTCCTGTCTTAAACTGCAGTGTCCTATTGACACTGTGGGCTATTAATAGCAGTGGGCTGCATTTCACTTCAGAGGTGGCTCCGTATCAGTAGTGAGTGGGGTGATCCCTATCTATATTTTGTACATTTTTACATCTAGATGGCCATTAGCCATGTAATGGCAACAGCCACCATTTTATTAGATGGCATAAAAAGACATTATGGATATAAACTTTAATGCTTCAGTGCATAAGCCAATCACTAATTGTCGGGAGTCAGCACGATAAAACTTTCTCTGTCAGCAGGTTATTCCATCATTGTCTATTACAGGGCTTCTTGCACCTTCTTGTGAAACACTTGCTAGTGACCATTGTCAGAGACAAGATGCTAGATTAGAAGGACTTTTAGTCAGATCCACTGTGGTAATTCTCATTTTCCAACTGCCTGAATACCCTTTCAGCAATATGTAGAATACAGCATGTTGCACTTTATAAAATGATCGCTCTCCTTTGTAGATCAGTTTTATATCCAGGGTATTTCCCACAAAACTGATAATTCCTAAAACAACTGCATGTACCTCCTACTATCTACTTGTCAGCCTTCCCTGGGAGATTCCTCTGCTATGCACAGCTTGTCTGTAAATCTCCAGGCTTCCTCCTTCCACTTAGTCTTCAGCTTCTCTTTGCTATCTACTGACCATTTCTAAGACACACTTTCTCTCACCCTTTCGCTGCAGCTCCTCTCAGTTTTCCTCAATCTCCATGGCTTTCTTCTCTGACATCAGCTCCCCCACAGGTAGCCTAATTTCTCAGGCAGCCCCTACCCTTTATGCTTCTCTCAAGTTCTTTCCCTACCCCCTATTCTCAGGCTTACGCCTGACTGTTCCCGTTCTGTTCATTCAAGTTCCGCACTGTAGTGTGTTAGCGGTGGGCCCTCCCGCTCTGGGTCAGTGGGAGGCCACTCCATCTCACTAAGTCAGTGGGAGTTCTCATAGCCAGAGTATTAACAGACATTGAACAGTTTATGACTCTGGCCTGTATTCAGGGAACAGCTGCAAATGAGCCTATGGGCCCAGGCCATCAAGCAGGGTGAGGCACCCAACAGTCTATGGTTCTGGCCTGCAGTCCGGACTGAGTAGTAAACAGTTAGAGCAGGGGCGGACAAACTTTTTGGCCTGAAGGCCGCATCGGGTTTCATAAATTGTATGGAGGGCCAGTTAGGGGAGGGGGTCTTGGCCCAGCCCCCACCTCCTATCTGACCTCCCCCAGGACTCCTGCCCCATCCAACCCCCCCCTCCCTCACGGCCCCTCTGGGACCCCTGCCCCATCCACACACACCCCGCTCCCTGTCCCTTGACTGTCCCCAGATCCCCGCCGCCCCATCCAACCCCTCCTCTCATTCCTGACAACCCCCCTGGGACTCCTGCCCCATCCAACCACCCCTTCTCCCTGTCCCCTGACTGCCCCTGGAACCCTGCCCCTCACTGCCCCCTGCCGCCCCATCCAACCTCCCCTCCTTCCTGACTGCCCCCTGGAACCCCTGCCCCCATTCAACCCCCTGTTTCCCCCCCGACCACCAACCACACCCCCGCCACCTGTCCTCTATCCAACACCCCCTGCTCCCTGCCCCCTTACCGCCCTGCCTGGAGTACCGGTGGCTGGCGGCGCTACAGCCGTGCCACCCGGCTGGAGCTGGGCCACGCTGCTGCCGCCGCCGCCGCCACCGCCACCACGCAGCACAGAGACCGGGTCAGGCCGGGCTCTGCAGCTGCGCTGCCCCAGGAGCTCACAGCCCCGCTGCTCAGAGCATTGTGCCGGTGGCAGAGCGAGCGAGCTGAGGCTACGGGGGAGTGAGGGGGACAGCAAGGGAGGGACCGGGAGCTAGCCTCCCAGGCCAGGAGCTCGGGGGCCAGGCAGGACGGTCCCGCGGGCCGGATGTGGCCTGTGGGCCGTAGTTTGCCCACCCCTGAGTTAGAGGCTCTGGCCTGCGATCTGGGCAGAGCAGCACAAGTCTATGATTCCATGCCTTCAGTCAGGGTGCGGCAGCACGCAGTTTAAGGCTTTGGCCTACAGTCAGGGCGGAGCAGCAAATGGTTAGGGGCTCAGGCCTACAATCCAGGCAGAGTAGCACAGGCTCAGGCATCCTATCTCTGGCAGATGGCTGACAAACGCAGGCCTCTTGGCCTAGAGAGAGCAGGCTGCCACCCCAAGGGTCGAGTGGCAGGTGGTAGGGAGGCCCAGGCCCACCTGACTCCACTGGTCCCCAGCCCAGGGTCCTCACAGTGGCAGAGTGTTCCACACTGGGTCAGCGGGGATTCCAGCCACAACACGCTGACTGGGTCTCTGGCACCACTGCAGCCAGACTGGGGTCGGCTGCCCCAGGGCCACTTCCTCCCCTCCCCTTGGGGAGTACCTGGATCCATGGCGGGCCTCCATTTCCTCAAGGTAGAAGGCCAGTAGTAGTCCCAGCGACTCCTCAGTGCCCGGGTCAGTGGGCAGCTCCAGCAGCTCTGACCAATCCTCAGCTTAGCGGGGCTCCGCTATAGTCTCCCAGCTCGGGAGATTAGTGCATCTATGCACCCATCTAATTAGAAGAATCTTATGCAAACAGCACTGGCGATACTTCTCCAGTGTCTTAAGATGTCTCCTTTTGGTGTCCACATTTCAGCCCCATAGGATAGGGTGAGGATCACAACAGCTTTGTAAACCATACGTTTGATTTTAATTCTGATGTCACAATCTTCAAATACCTTCTTTCTCAGATGACCAAAAACTCAGCTAGCACATTTGAGCTGATACTGGATTTCTTTGTCAATGTCAGCTGTCTGTGAGAGGTGGCTTTCCAAGATATGGGAAATGCACAACATTCTCCAGAAGGTTATCATGGATATGTATTGCTGGTGCTTGGAATTATGCTGATAGAGAACCTTTGTCTTCTGGATGTTGAGTGTCAGTCCCACTTTCTGGCATGCTTCAGCAAGGACGTGAATGATCGCATGAAGATCTGTTCCCAAGTGAGCACACATTACAGCGTCATCAACATACTGCAGCTCAATGACATGGGTCAGCAGCATTTTTGTTCTGGATCAGAAGTGACCCAAGTTGAACAGCTTACCATCCATTGACTAGATGAGCTGCACAGCTGCTGGGATCTTGTCTATGATCAAATAGAGCATCCCAGCAAGGGTGGAAAAGAGCATCAGGAGAATGACACAGCCCTGCTTAACACCTATATTATCCTTAAAAGGAGCCATAGGAGATCCATTACAAAGGATCACGGCTTGCAAGTCATCGTGAAGGAGATGAAAGATGGTGACAAATTTTGGTGGCTATCCAAACTTCAGAAGGATTTTCCACAGTGCTTCCCTGTTGATGGAGTCAAAGGCTTTTTTGTCAGGTCAATGAACACCAGATATAATGGTCAGAGTTGTTCTCTACATTTTTCCTGCAGCTGGCAGGCAGTAAAGATCATGTTAGTCGTGCCTCTAGATGGTCTAAATCCACACTGAGATTCAGGAATAATGTCTTTGGCAAAAGGAAGAAGACAGTTCAGAAGAAATCTAGGGAGGATCTTTCCTGAAGTTGCTAGCAGAGAGATTCCTCTATAATTTCCATAGTTGAATTCATCTCTTTTCTTAAAGATCATAGAATCATAGACTTTAAGGTCAGAAGGGACCATTATGATCATCTAGTCTGACCTCCTGCACAACGCAGGCTATAGAATCTCACCCACCCACTCCTGTATCAAACCTGTGTCTGAGCCATTGAAGTCCTCAAATCATGGTTTAAAGACTTCAAGGTGCAGAGAATCCTCCAGCAAGTGACCCGTGCCGCACGCTGCAGAGGAAAGCGAAAAAACCCCAGGGCCTCTGCCAATCTGCACTGGAGGAAAATTCCTTCCCGACCCCAAATATGGCGATCAGCTAAACCCTGAGCATGTGGGCAAGACTCACCAGCCAGACACCCAGGAAAGAATTCTCTGTAGTAACTCAGATCCCACCCTCTCTAGTGTCCCATCACAGGCCATTGGGCATATTTACCGCTAATAGTCAAAGACCAATCTCATTATACCATCCCTTCCATAAGCTTATCAAGCTTAGTCTTGAAGCCAGATATACCTTTGCCCCCACTACTCCCCTTGGAAGGCTGTTCCAGAACTTCACTCCTCTGATGGTTAGAAACCTTCGTCTAATTTCAAGTCTAAACTTCCTGATGGCCAGTTTATATCCACTTGTTCTTGTGTCCACATTGGTACTGAGCTTAAATAATTCCTCTCCCTCCCTGGTATTTATTCCTCTGATATATTTGTAGAGAGCAATCATATTTCCCCTCAGCCTTCTTTTGGTTAGGCTAAACAAGCCAAGTTCTTTGAGTCTCCTTTCATAAGAGAAGGTTTTCCATTCCTCGGATCATCCTAGTAGTCCTTCCCTGCACCTGTTCCAGTTTGAATTCATCCTTCTTAAACATAGGAGACCAGAACTGCGCACAGTATTCCACATAAGGTCTCACTAGTGCTTTGTATAACGGTACTAACACCTCCTTATCTCTACTGGAAATACCTCGCCTGATGCATCCCAAGACCGCATTAGCTTTTTTCACGGCCATATCACATTGGCGGCTCATAGTCACCCTGTGATCGACCAATACTCCAAGGTCCTTCTCCTCCTCTGTTACTTCCAACTGATGCGTCCCCAGCTTATAACAGTAATTCTTGTTATTAATCCCTAAATGCATGACCTTGCACTTTTCACTATTAAATTTCATCCTATTACTATTACTCCAGTTTACGAGGTCATCCAGATCTTCCAGTATGATATCCCAGTCCTTCTCTGTATTGGCAGTACCTCCCAGCTTTGTGTCATCCGCAAACTTTATTAGCACATTCCCACTTCTTTTGCCAAGGTCAGTAATAAAAAGATTAAATAAGATTGGTCCCAAAACCAGTCCCTGAGGAACTCCACTAGTAACCTCCCTCCAGCCTGACAGTTCACCTTTCAGTACGACTTGTTGTAGTCTCCCCTTACAGTTCCTTATCCACCTTTCAATTTTCATATTGATCCCCATCTTTTCCAATTTAGCTAATGATTCCCCATGTGGAACCGTATCGAATGCCTACTGAAATTGAGGTAAATTAGATCCACTGCATTTCCTTTGTCTAAACAATCTGTTACCTTCTCAAAGAAGATCAGGTTGGTTTGGCACGATCTACCTTTTGTAAAACCATTTTGTAATTTGTCCCAATTACCATTGACCTCAATGTCCTTAACTACTTTCTCCTTCAAAATTTTTTCCAAGACCTTGCATACTACAGATGTCAAACTAACAGGCCTGTAGTTTTTTCCCCCCTTTCTTAAAGATAGGAACTATGTTAGCAATTCTCCAGTCATACGGTACAACCTCTGAGTTTACAGATTCATTAAAAATTCTTGCTAATGGGCTTGCAATTTCATGTGCCAGTTCCTTTAATATTCTTGGATGAAGATTATCTGGGCCCCCCGATTTAGTCCCATTAAGCTGTTTAAATTCTGTCTACCTCGGATGTGGTAATATCTGCCTCCATATCCTCATTCCCATTTGTCATCCTGCCATTATCCCTAATCTCCTAATTAGCCTCATTAAAGACTGAGGCAAAGTATTTGTTTCGATATTGGGCCATCCCTAGATTATCCTTAATCTCCACTCCATCCTCAGTGTTTAGCGGTCCCACTTCTTCTTTCTTTGTTTTCTTCTTATTTATATGGCTATAGAATCTTTTACTATTGATTTTAATTCCCTTTGCAAGGTCCAACTCTACATGGCTTTAGGCCTTTCTCTCTTTATCCCTACATGTTCTGACCTCAATAAGGTAGCTTTCCTTGCTGATCACTCCCATCTTCCACTCCTTGTAGGCTTTCTGCTTTTTCTTAATCACCTCTCTGAGATGCTTGCTCATCCAGCTTGGTCTACAACTCCTGCCTATGATTTTTTTCCCCTTTCTTGGGATGCAGGCTTCTGATAGTTTCTGCAACTTTGACTTGAAGTAATTCCAGGCCTCCTCCACCTTTAGATCCCCAAGTTCTTCAGTCCAATCCACTTCCCTAATTAATTTCCTTAAATTTTTAAAGTTAGCCCTTATGAAATCAAAAACCCTAGTCACAGGTCTATTTTTGTTTATCCTTCCATTTAGTTTAAACTGAATTAGCTCATGATCGCTTGAACCAAGGTTGTCCCCTACAACCATTTCTTCTATGAGGTCCTCACTACTCACCAAAACCAAATCTAAAATGGCATCCCCTCCTGTTGGTTCAGCAAGTACTTGGTGAAGGAATCCATCAGCTATCGCATCTAGGAAAATCTGAGCCCTATTATTATTACTACCACTTGTCCTCCAGTCTATATCTGGGAAGTTAAAGTCTTCCATGATCACACAATTCCTTTTAGTATTTACTTCATTAAAAACATTAAAGAGGTCTCTATCCATATCCAAATCAGATCCCGGTGGTCTATAGCACACCCCAAGCACTATCTATGGGGAGGCTCTAGTAGCTTTCTTCCCCAATGTGATTTTTGCTCAGACAGACTCTGTCTTATCCATTCCGTCCCTTCTTATTTCTTTACAGTCTATCTCATCATTGATCTACAATGCTACTCCACCACCTTTGCCTTTATTTCTGTCTTTCCTAAACAGCACATATCCTTCAATACATTTACTCCAGTCATGACTACTATTCCACCATGTTTCTGTTATCCCTATAATATCCAGTTTCACTTCTTGCACCAGTAACTCTCGTTCCTCCATTTTGTTACCTAGGCTCCTCGCATTGGTGTACAAACATCTTAATTCTTGCTGTTTGGCTTCGCTCACATTCTTTACCCGATTAGGCCCAGACATTCTACCACTAGTATCACCTATTAGAATGGTATCTATAGTACCCTTCCTCCGTATGTCCATTCTCCTACCCATGGCTGTATCCTTTCTTTCTTCGTTTTCTCCCCTCTCAATGTTAAAATCCGGCGTGGAGATTACCTGGACATCTCCCAACCATCTCCCCCCAATTCCTAGTTTAAAGCTCTCTTAATCAGTTGTGCCAGCCTCCATCCTAGAAGTCTATTTCCCTCCCTATTCAGGTGAAGTCCATCCTGAGAGAACAGTCCTCTGTCCATGAATGCCTCCCAGCAGCTATACATCCCAAAGCCCTCCTTATAGCACCACTGCCTGAGCCATCTGTTGATCGTCATAATCTTGTCACACCTTTGTTGCCCTTCTCTAGGAACAGGCAGAATCCCACTGAAGATCACTTGAGCCTCGATTTCCTTAAGTGTTTCCCCCAGCCTGGAATAGTCTCCCTTGATACATTCCAGCGAGAATGTAGCCGTATCATTTGTTCCCACATGAAGGACAATCAGTGGATTCTTTCCCGCTCCTGTTAGGATCCTCTTCAGCCTCAGGTCCCCATCCCGTATCTTAGCACCCGGCAGACAGCACACCCTTGTGTTCTCCGGATCAGCTCTGGTTACAGGCCTGTCTATTCTTCTCAGTAAGGAGTCTCCAATCACATAGACCTGCCTTTTCCTGGTGACGGTGCGATTCTCTGGTCTATCCCCTGTTCCCTCTGGCTGCAAGTCCTCTCGATTCCTATTCACCCTTGCAATCCTCCGCAACCCATCCTGTATCGTCCTGGGGCTCATGTTTGGTGTTGTTATCTCTATTGACTCTTCCCTGCTTCCTATAGGACTAGCTGCTCTTCTCTTCTTCCTTGCCCTCTCACCTTCAGGGACCACCTGCTGTGCCCCTTCTTCATTTTCCAACTCCGCAAACCTGTTCCTGAGCTCTATTTCTCCTTCACTAGCCCGTCTTTTCTTCTGCCTGGTTCTCTTAGTCACATGCTTCCACTGTCCACTTTCCTCACCCAGCAGTCTCCTCTCCAAGTTCTTTGGTCCTGCTTCCATCTGCAAGTCTGAGCTTTTCCAGTCAGACTCCTCATGTCTTTGCTCCATCATCCGCTCAAACCCCCTTCTGAACTCAACCAGGGTTTCCACCTGCATCTCCAATCCTCGGATCTTTTCTTCCATCAGTTCTATCAGGCGGCACTTCATGCAGACAAAACTCTGATCAGGTACCCCCTCCAGGATCACGTACATGCCGCAGCTTCCACATCCAGTCATCTTCATTGTGTCTTCCACTGCTTGGGTCACTACCATTGCTGCCTCTGTATCTGACATAGCCTTCTCATCTAAATCCTGTAAATCTGGGAAACACAAACCAAACCAAAACACCACCACCCACAGCAAAACAAACCCCCAACAAGCACCAAAACACTGCTAGAACAGTGCACACTCCCTTCAGTAACCTGTCTGCCTGCCTCTCTTAGTCTTCCCCCAAACTCCCACTCAAACTCCCCTGTTTATAGCTCTCTTTGCTGGCTCCTGTGCCACTGCAGCTGTCTATGCTGCTGCCTGACTGTCTGGCTACCTTTATAAGACTCCTAGTCAGAGAAGCCCCACCCCCTACTCAGGGCTCAGCTTCTCTCCCAGCTCACTGCCTCTACCAGCCTCCACACATACAACTACAACTACAACTACAAATAGCTACAAATACCTTCTCCTCCACCTTCTCATAATCACAGCATCTTTAAATTCATCTGGAATTTTCTCATGGTTCCAGATTTTCAAAATAAGTGCATAGCTGTAAGGAGAGTTCCTCTCCCCCGTGCTTATAGATTTCTGCAGGGATTCCATCAATTCCAGATGCCTTGTTGTTGTTCATCTGCTTAATAGCTCTACACACTTTTTCCAGGGTTGGAGGTATTCTGAGTACGTCTCGGGTGTTGTGGGATGAAGGTGAAGACATTGTCATCAACAGTAAAGTCCCGACTGAGTTGAACTTTGAAATGTTCCTTCCAGCATGCATTGACAGCTTCCATTTCTTTGATCGACTCCTCTCCATCCATCAATCTCAGAGTGGTTGGCTCCCAGATGCATGGGCCTAAATGGTTTTACTTGCATTAAAAAAGCCACACATATCATGGGTTTCAATGAGGAGTTGAAGCTCATGTGACTTATCTAGCCACCACCTGTTCTTCTCAGAACCTCTGCCTTTGCTTGCTGGTGAGCTGACTTCTTTAGCACCAAATTGATATCATTCTGCCAGACACAAAAGGCCTTGTGTTTGTGATTGATCAGGTCGTCTATCTCCCGATCATTTTCATCAAGACATTCCTGATGGTTCCTAGTAGAGAATCCTAGCATGACTTCACAGACACTGAGGATGCTAGATTTGAAGGCATCCCAGGTACTTATGACTCACTTCAGTTGTCTTTCTTTGGAATTTGTCAGTTTTTCACTAAGGCGTTGGCAGAAGAGATCATGCTTTATCTGAACCTTGAATGTCTCTATATTGATTTTCTGTCTCTATTATTTCCATTGCAGCTATCATTTAGGAGCCAGTCTGACAGTCATGATCAAGTGGATTAGGAGATCAGTACAATAGTCATCTCTTCCAGTCATGGCTTGAATAATGTGGACATCTTTGCGATCCTGAGCCCGGGCAATGACCTAGTCAATCATGTGCCAGTGCTCGGATCATGGGTGCTGCTGTCAAACTAGACTCACTGCATGTATATCATTTAGCAGAACATATGCAAACCAGGAGGAGGAAGAAAGAGAGCCAGTTATGTCAAAAACATCATCATATGGCCTGGTCTCCAAAGAAGAGTGGACGTTTTCTATCCACTGCAACTGCAAAAGGTAGAAGGTGGTGGCTGACAATCTCTGCATTGGAGACCTCACTTGAAGAGAGAGTTGAACAGTGTCCAAATGAGGTGTGTTATAGAGGAAGGAGAAGAGCCGGTGCTTTCAATGGCTTATGTTGCAACTCTTCCAGCATTGTAGTTTTTAATGTACGGCAAGGGCAGCCAGAGGACTTGACAGGCATCCTTTTGGTGAAGTTGTTTTTAGATGGAAATCAAAATGTAAAAGCCAAGGGTGATATCTTGGTCCTACTGACGTCAACAGAAGTTTCACCATTGACTTTAATGCTGTCAAGATTGTACTCAAAACATCTAGAACCAAGGCCTTCATTCTCAGCTAGTGTAAACTGCAGTGTTTCTCCTCATCCCTCCATGGATTTCTTGTTATAGTTAGTTAGTTAGATAGTTAAAGTTACATGCCTTTTGAGACGCTTGGGACCCTGGGACAGGATTCTCAAAAAACAACTGGTGATTTTTGGGTGCTCAACCTGAGACACCTTAAAGTGACTTGATTTTCAGTTAGTACTGTGCAAATCAGGGCCCTCTAAGGTGTCTCAAGCTGTGCATTCAAAAGTTGAGGCACACAAAACTAGTCACTTATAAAGATACCACCATAGTGTCCTTGGTCCACAGGTAGACTGCCAGTCTGAACTTCTGGGAATGTGAGTGGTGGAAGCAGTAATTCTTGGAGTCTTCTTTCAGCCTGAGGAAAGGCCAACCCCACTGTAATAGAGGCCCTTCAGCTCACTATCAAGCTTTCCCTGACCTCCATGGCAATTGGCCTGGCCGTTATTTGAGAAGAAGTTGGAAGTGTGCACACTTTTCTAAGGCGGTCATGTTAGCTTTGTAGGGAGGAAACATCCATGTCCCTCAAAACTATGAATTCCCTGACTCTCTTCCATCCCTCCACATCAATCCTTGGACTGTCCAATAAGGACCAATGGTGTGTAAAGTGCCCTTTATGTGCCCTTGGGCATTAATCATCTTTATCAATCATTACTAAACGAATAAACTGTTGGCAGAATAGGCCTGTGACAGAGTGCAAGCTGTAGCGCCCTGGTCACTCAAGTGATTGAGTAACAGAGATGATGACAGGTTTAACTGGGAGCAATTGACCTGTTATGGTGGAAATTTTGACATGTGGGGGCAATGATTGGGCTAATGAGGTAATTAGCTCAGTAAGGGAAGATAAATAGTTGCTGGGTGTGGCAGAGAAAAATGGGTGGAGGGGGGCCCTGGACCTACGCCTGTACTGTGTTCTGTAGTGCCTGGAATCTAAAGATTAAAGATACACATGGTGAACAGTAACAGACTGCATGCATATTGTGAATAGGAGACCACCCATATGGGTCTGGCAGTGCAGCACACTGGGTAGCTGGGGAATGCCTTCTGACATGGCCTTATTACTTGATCAAGCAATGGGACATTTTTCCTTTCTCTCTCTGTCTTGTTTTTCTTTCTCTCCAACATTTCTACTTATTATAAGGTGTCATCCAGCGCAAGGAACCACCATGTACTGAAGCAGTTGTTGGTAGGGAATGACACATCTGGAAGCAGACGGAGGTGGGTGGGAAATAAAAACAACAGCTTAGCACACTAATTGTACCTGCCAAGCTGTCACTGATAACGGCCACAAACATAAAAATACAATAAAAGGAACATGAATATACAGCGATAGTTGTGCCAAGTTATTGGTGAAAGCCACCTTGATACAAGTTTCTAATTCAATAATTCTGTTCTGAGCAACTTTTAATAAGAAAAAAATGGAGCAGCAGTAACTGTAAAGGAAGAGCGGCATGCTTAGAAACCCACTGATCGATGTCTCCCCTAATGGGTGATGACAGCTATGAAATGAGACCATGAAAATGTTGTCACTTGTATCTCTATTGTTTATATACTCTTTTTTTAAACCAGGTACTGTGAATGTATACAACAACGGAAAAACCTGTGAACCCTAATACACCTTAATTATTATCTTCGAGCTAGCAAACAGGTGCAGCAAACAGTTTTGTGAGGGAGCTCTCCAGGTGAAGGAGGAGTGACTACATGACCGTTGGAGTGAGGTCTGTTTAGGGGCGTGTGTGCTGAGCCTAGCGGCCTGCTAGGGAAGGCTGAGTGCCTTGCT
Organism: Trachemys scripta elegans; assembly: GCF_013100865.1. NCBI lineage: Eukaryota > Metazoa > Chordata > Testudines > Emydidae > Trachemys > Trachemys scripta. Next base: position 320,980,174 of record NC_048298.1, on the reverse strand, counting down.
AACGAGGCTCTAGCCTGCCGCCCTTTGATCCCTAATCCTTTTAGGAACCTTTGACAATGGGGTGGTGCTAACTCTGGGAGAACAGGGGTTCAAAGACCAGCTTGTAAATGTCCAGAGGAGCTAGATCAGTGGTTCTCAACCAGGGGTACGTGTAGCCCTGGGGGTACATGTAGCCCTGGGGGAACGCACAGGTCTTCCAGGGGGTATGTCAACTCATCTAGATATTTATATTCCAAACTCTTTATTTTGTAATTATATGGTAAAAATGAGAAAGTAAGCAATTTTTCAGTAAGAGTGTGCTGTGACTTTTTTTTTGTATTTTTTTGCAAGTAGTTTTTAATTGAGGTAAAACTTGGGGTACACAAGACAAATCAGACTCCTGAAAGGGGGATAGTAGTCTGGAAAGACTGAGAGCCACTGAGCTAGAGAACAGGAGCAGCAAACAAGGGAGTTTTGTGAGAGAGTCAAATAGACCTAATAAACCCTCTCTAAACGTAAGCCAATAACCCCCCTGAAACAAACAAATCATCTGCAACAGTAAAAAATAATACAGGCAGAAAGCCACCACTCTTGCTGCTGGACATCCAGTTTATTGCACTGAATGCACCTTTGTGGGCAGGTGGCATATGTGTGAATTCGGTGCAAGATGCTCATGGCCCTCAGAGTATGGGCTCTTGAGATCATCCTAGCTGAACTGGAGGAGACAGAAAGGTACATAGACAAGATTTACCGGGGAACAGTAAAGTGGCCCCACTCCCAGTCTGACAGCCGCTGTGCTGTTGAGGAGGAGAAAAGTCTTGGGGAAGGAGAACATCAAGCTGGAGCAGGGGGGAACAATCCCACTCTTCTTCCAGATAATGTCATGTTACCCTTGCACTGAGAATATCCTTCCGAGGTATATGTGAAAGAAACCATAGTCAAATATACTAAAAATCTTCACACAGAATCTCTAGGGATAGAAGTCTCATGCTTGAATAATAAAAATATCGCAGTAGGAATATGTGATCAACCACCTGACCAGGATGGTGGTGGTGATTGTGAAATGTTCAGGGAAATTAGAGGGGCTACAAAAACAGAAAATTCAACCTTCCCAATACTGCCTGGCTATATATCACATCAGGATGGGATACAGAGAGAAAGTTTCTAGACACCATTAATGACTGCTTCTTGGAGCAGGTAGTCCTGGAATCCACAAGTGGAGAGGCAATTCTTGATTTCGTCGTCAGTGGCACAAAGGATCTGATCCAAGAAGTCAATGTAGCTGAACTGTTTGGTAATACTGACCATAATGTAATTAAATTTAACATCCTTGGGGGCAGGAGAAATACCAAAGAAACCCACCAAAGTAGCATTTAACTTCAAAAGGGGAAATTAAACAAAAACAATGAAATTAAAAGAAATAGTCATAAGGATGAAATACCAGCAAGCTACTTGGAAACTTTTTTAAAACACCATAATAAAGGCTCAGATTATATGTATACCTCAAATTAAAAAAAAAAAAAAAAAAGTAAAAGGGCCAAAAAAATGCACCATGGCTAAATAACTGGGTAAAAGAGGTCGTTAGAAACAAAAAGGCATATTTTAAAAATTGGAAGTCAAATCCGACTGAGGAAAACAGAAGGAACATAAACTCTGGCAAGTCAACAGTAAAAGCATAATTAAGGAGGCCAACAAAGAATTTGAAGAACAACTAGCAAAAGCCACAAACCAACAACAATTTTTTTTAAGTGTATCAGAAACAGAAATACTGCCAAACAATCACTTGGGCTACTGGACAATTGAGGTGCTAAAGGAGCACTTAGGGAAGACAAGGCTATTTTGGAGAAACTAAATTAATTCTTTGCCTTGCTTCTCCTGCAGAGGAGATTCCCACACTTGAGCCATTCTTTTATGTGACAAATGTGAGGAACTGTCTCAGATTGAGGTATCAATAGAGGTTTTGGAACAAATTGACAAATTAAATGGTAAATCACCAGGACCAGATGGTATTCATCCAAGAGTTGTGAAGGAACTCAAATATAAAATTGCAGAACTATTAACTGTAGTATGTAACCTGCAGCAGAACCTCAAAGATAGGAACACCAGAGTTATGGAGTGACCGGCCAACCAAACACCGAATGAAACCAGTGTCCAGAAGTAACCAGTCAGGCAGCAGCAGAGACCGAAAAAAAAGCAAATACTGTATGTGCCTGTATTGATTCTTAAAGATAGGCACATCTAGGCTGCCTGTCCCCACCCCCACGTGTGGGTCAGTCACGTACAGCAAGACGCTTGGGCTTGGAGCATCAGCTGCTGGATCTAGAGCCGAAACTGCGCTTTGCTCAGAGTTACAAACGTTTCAGAGTTATGGACAACCTCCAGTCCCGAGGTGTCCGTAACTCTGAGGTTCTACTGTATTGCTTAAATCAGCCTCTATACCAGATTACTGGATGATAGCTAATGTAATCCTGATTTTTTTTAAAGGCTCCAGATGTGATCCTGGCAATTAGAGGCCAGTAAGCCTAACTTCAGTGCCAGGCAAATTGGTTGAAACTATCATAAAGAACAGAATTATCAGACACTTACATGAACACAATATGTTGGAAGAGTCAACATGGCTTTTCTAAAAGGAAATCATGTCTCACCTATCTCTGAGAATTCTTTGACGGGGCCAACAAACATGTGGACAAGGGTGATCCAATGGATACAGTGGACTTTCAGAAAGCCTTTGCTTAAGAGCCTTTGGTGAGGGACCTTGGCAAAGTAAGCAGTCATGGGATAAAAGGGAAGGTCTTCTCATGGATCAGTAACTGATTAAAAGATAGGAAACAAAGGGTAGGAATAAATGGTTAGTTTTCAGAATGGAGAGAGGTAAATAGTGGTGTCCCCCTGGGATCTGTACAGGGCCCAGTGCTGTTCAACATATTCATAAAAGGGTTAAACAATGAGGTGGCAAAGTTTGCAGATGATATAACATTACTCAAAGTAGTTAAGTCCAAAAATGACTGTAAAGAGTTACAAAGGGATCTCACAAAACTGGGTGACTGGGCAACAAATGGCAGATGATATTTAATGTTGATATATTCAAAGTAATGTACTTTGGAAAACATCCCATCTATACATATAAAATGATGGGTTCTAAATTAGCTGTTACCACTCAAGAAAGAGATCTTGGCATCATTGTGGATAGTTCTCTGAAAACATCTGCTCAGTGTGCAGCGGCAGTAAAAAAAGCTAACAGAATGTTAGCTACCATTAGGAAAGGGATAGAAAGGAGCGAAAATATCATAATGCTACTATATAAATCCACGGTACACTCACACTTCAAATAATGTGTGCAGTTCTGGTCATCCCATCTCAAAAAAGATATATTAGAAATGGAAAAAGTACAGGGAAGGGCAACAAAAATGATTAAGGGTATGGAACAGTTTCTGTATGAGGAGTGATTAAAAAGACTGGGACTGTTCATCTTAGAAAAGAGATGACTAAGGGAGGATATGATAGAGTTCTATAAAATCATGAATGGGGTGGAGAGAAATATTACTTACATAACACAAGAACTAGGGGTCACTCAATGAAATTAATAGGAAGCAGGTTTAAAACTAACAAAAAGAAGTACTTCTTCACACAATGCAGGTCAACCTGTGGAACTTCTTGTCAGGGGATGTTGTGAAAGCCAAAACTCTAACTGGGTTCAAAAAAGAATTAGATAAATTGACGGAGGACAGGTCCATCAATGGCTATTAGCCGAGATCATCAGGGATGCAACACTATGCTCTGGGTGTCTCTAAACCTCTGACTGTCAGAAGGTGGGACAGGACAACAAGGTATGACTCATTGTCCTGTTCTGTTCATTCCCTCTGGTGCTGGCAACTGTTGAAAGACCAAATACTTTGCTAGATGAATTAAATTCTTAGCTTGCTACTGCACTATTATCCTACACCAAGCAGTACATTTTTCTCTGTTAAAGCTAAGAGTTTTATCTGCAACACTTTATTTGCAGTGGCTTATAGCTCAGCTGGTAAAATTTTGCACTGGTCAGAAGCTTGATGTATAAAATCTCGAGTCCTAAAACAGGAAATGAGCATTTTACACCATTAATTTAGGTTTTATTTATTTTTTGCAGTTGTGACTATCAAAAATCACGTTTGTTGCCCATTAAGGGCCGAATCCAACACCCATGGAAGTTAATGGAGAGTCTCCCATTTCAGTGGGAGCTGGATCATGCCTGAAGTCCATACTGTAGTTTTCACTAGACATGGGAAACACCCAAAGAAGGCACTATGGTGTTTTGGGCCAATGAATCCCAAGATATGGCCCTGATCTTGCTAACAGTCATGCATATGCTTAACTTAACATTAAAAGTGAAGTCAAATGATTATGTCTCTGCATAAAGTTAAATGAGTGCAAGTGTTTGTAGGCCTGGAACCTTGGCACAATGGACTGACAGAAGTGACCTCACAGAGCTACTGGGGATATAATACCCTTCTCAAAAAAAATCAGTAACTTCTTAACTACCCTGTAGGATGGCCTGAATTCTGGAGTTCTCGCTGTCTGCATTGCAGCAGCGCTCACAAAGTTTATATAACCCACTTTTATTACACCGCTACCTCGATATAACTCCATCCGATATAACACAAATTTGGATATAACGCGGTAAAGCAGTGCTCCAGGGGGGAGGGGTTGCGCACTCCGGTGGATCAAAGCAAGTTCAATATAATGCGGTTTCACCTATAACGCGGTAAGATTTTTTGGCTCCCGAGGACAGTGTTATATCGAGGTACAAGTGTATTATTAGCATATTATTCTTGTTTGCATGTTAAACATGTTTTGCTGTTCGATAAAATCTTTCATCTGATCTCAAAGTGCTTTTCAGCATTAAATCAGTCTCATAATTATTCTCAATTTATTATTATTAAAATGGCCTAAAGGTCCCACCACAAGATCAGTACTCCATTGTGCTAGGCACTGTACAGACACACACTGAGAGATGATATCTGCCCTAAAGAGCTTCCAACAGGGATGGGATGGTATTTACCTGTGTGGTTTTTATCAGGTAAAATCATGATTTTTACCACCCTGGGACAAACTAGGTTGTCCGAGGTCAAGGTATTTTTTGTTTTAAAAACTTGTTTCATTAATCCATGCCACATTACACTTAGTTTTAGTTACATATTCTACTCCTGTGGGAATTATGCACCAAAACATTAAAACTATTTTGCAAAATTCTGCATATTTTATTTGTCAAAATAACACCATATAATCATGCCAGTTTCAATTATGAAATTTATTTCAAAATACCTGTTAGAAAGTATATCTGCAACCATACAGGCAACAAAATGTTCAGGAAATGTAGCTCCGCTGGGACTCCCACTGCCACAGAAGCCACAGTCACCTTGGGCTAACAGCGGGAGCCCTGCCACCCATTCTCCAGTTCATCCAGATTTTTGATTATCCAATCTGACCCATGTCCCAATTAGATTGGATAATCAGGGTCCCACTGTATGTAACTAATACATTTGAAACATGCAAAACCAGAAAAAGGAAGCATTCTGGTGAAAATCACAAATTCTGCAGGAAAAAATTCTGCAGGGAACATTAATTCTGGACAAATTCTGCATTGCACAGTGGTGCAGAATTCCAACAGGAGTAATATTCAAATTGTGGTTACATAAGACAGTAGATTTGGAGATTAATGTGGGGTTGTTCCAATAAAAAGTAAAACGTAATATAATACTGAACATTGGAATGTCTATACATTTTGGTTCAGTATTTTCTCAAGGAAGTTATAAATGTCATGACTCATACTTCAGTTTTCAATATTATATATACTGCAAACTATTATAATATTGCTAAATATTTTTCAGCAATTTTCATTAGTATATTCTAATAATTTTATTTTTCCTGGTTTACATTGGGTTTAAGCCAGTATTTACTGGTGCCCTGTCCTAAACTAGTTTTTCCTGGGAAATTGCCAACCCTGGCTTTCCGTCCAAATAGACAAGACAAAATAAGTATTCATATCCCCCTTTTACAGGGGAAAGTGTGGTAGACAGAGATTAACATGACTTCTCCAAAGTCACACAAAACATCCAGTATAAATTCCGGAATTGAACTCAGATCTCCAGCAGCCCAGGCTAGTAATATAGACACAAAACCATCCAGCCTGTGTCTTATATTGGCATTCTTCAGTGTAAGTATTATAGTGCTTTGCTTTTATAGCAGGGCAAACTAAGGCACAGGGAGGTTAAGGGACTTGCCAAGCGTTACACAGCAAAAGCCAGTGGCTGAGCTGTGACTAGAACTCGGAACTTCACTCAGTGTTCCATGTTCTAACCACTAGACAGTACTTCTTCCTGTCTCAAAACTCCCTAAAAGGCACAAAACCCTGCTTTCAACGCTCTGTAAACAGGATTCATTCATGGATCAAGTCATCAAGTTTGATATCCTCCCTCTGGAGAGGAAGTGTTCCAGTATCACAGATATGTATCTCCTAAAGGCCAACTCAGGTCGGAATCTGTTCTTTGAAGGTGGCATGTCTGATTTCTTTGAACCTAGGTTAGATGCTGATCAGATACACTCCTCTTAGAGTTCATGCTGTGCCCAGTCATGCTAAAGTGATCCTTGATTGGATGTGGGAAGAATTTAAAGAGAGCAAACAGAAAGGTAAGGCTACAGAAATCTGAACTGACGTTGCCTCTACATGTGCCATTGTCTCCTTGTTTGCAACGGCATAAATTAAGGACGAATGTCAACTCCAATGTATCCCTTTTACTCAGAATGACCTCACTCATGAGGGTTTAAGTCAAACCTTTAATGTTCCTTTAATACGGTTCCAGGGGGGTTAAATACTATTGTGCTGTAAATCACAATCTAGAATTATGCCAGTGAAGTGTTTTAACTTGGACTGTCAAAATCAATTTTTGGATGCATGATATCATTGCATTCATAAAAGGAAATAGTAACTGCAGTCCCCTTCTGACTATCACAATAAAACTCAGTTGCAATGACTTCTGCAGTAGACTGGGGATCTTTCTTGTTAAATGGCAATTACAGCTCAAGATAATCCAGATACAGCACCTGTTCTCAATTACTAATATGATGACACCTAGAGGCCCCAGTGAGGTATCAGAGCTTCATTGTGCTAGGCACTGTACAAACAAGTAACACAAAAGACTTTCCCTGCCTCAGAAAGAAGGATTATGATAAAGTGAAGCAAGTGGATAAACAGGCAACTGTCCTGGGGTGAGGGCCAAGGTAACAGTAAGAAATTATTTGTTTGCATACGTAAGTAGCTTCAGTGGTCAGAATGATGGGCCAGTCTTACCAATGCCAGATAGTTCTGATCTGTAAACATCATGGCAAAGGAAGGTTTCAAGGAGTGAGCATTAGTTCTTAAAGATGAAGTATTTAGCTAAATCCTTAGTATTTAACAGCTAGTGACATCTCAGATCATTCATAGTGTGGCCCTTGTTAGTTTCATTGATTTTTAAGATCCCATTGTGAGCGTGTAGTCTGACCTCCTGTATTATACAGGCCACAGAATTTCATCCAGCTACTCCTGTGTTGAGCCCAGTAACTTGTTAGATGGCTGGAAGTACTGAAGATCAACCAATTCCTCATCAGAGAGAGCATACCTTTGAGTAAGATGTGCTCAAGGACGTGAGGACTAATGTCCCAAAGAAAAATGTCTGGTATGGGCTCCATTTAGCTGAATTGTGCCTCCACATCTTGTTTCTAAAGTAGAGTATGAGTAATGTCACAATCTGTTAACTTTTAACACTGACTTAGTGTTATAATTAAAATATCTCTTGCTGCCAGCAGATGTGAGAAGACATACAAAGATGCACGGGAAGTTTGCACGAAGTTTTATGGCATCATTGGGTCACTGGGTACCATGCTCTATCACCTCCCAAATAGTTTCAGAATATATGATGAGAAATTAAACTATAGGACATGCTTCTGTTTCTTGATTGCAGATTCACAAACATCTGTTACTAAGATGGGTGATTTTGCCTCTGAGAGAAATAAAAAATGATGGGCAATTGATATAGAAATAAATGTTTTTTTGTCAAATGATGGAACTGAAAACAAGAGCGTTGCTCAAGTGACTCCTTAATTTCATGTTGTCAGATGACTTTTTCAGATACCTGTTTTAGACCCCAATTCAGCAAAGCAGTTATGCATGTCCGTAAATCCATCCATAAAGTATTCACCCATGTGCTGAAAGTATGTTTTTAAGTGCCTTGCTGAACTGATGCCTTAAACAGTAGATAATCTGTAAGAAGTAATCCCGATTACTTTTCAGACAAAAAACTCAATTTAGAGTATTTTCATTTTCACTGACGTACATGAGCAGTAGAATGGCATTGTGGTACCTGTTATAGCCAGATATAGCAAAGGGAACTTAAGACTGTGATCAGCATTGCTATCGGCTGCTTGTGGACTCATGGAAATTAAGCAAATAGGCCTCCCCAGTGTCTACCTCTGGCACCACAGTTGCCAAAAGTTAAAACAACTTTCTTTGATGTTCATGCCTTTTTGGGCAGGAAGCACAATTATCCTCTCTCCCCTTTTAGCAGCTTGAGGCCCTGTAAACTGTAGGTATGTCTACACTGCAATTAAAAACCTGTGGCTGGCCCATGCCAGCTAACTCAGGCTTGCAGGATTCAGGATAAGGGGCTGCGGTGTAGACATTCCGGCTCAGACTGTATCCTGAACTCTGGGACCCTCCCATCTCCTAGGGTTCTAAAGCCCAGGCACCAGCCCGACCCTGAAAGTCATCATCACAATTAAACAGCCCATTAATCTGAGTCCAAGTCAGTGGGCACAGGCCAGCAATGGGTTTTTAATTGCAGTGTAGACATACCCAGAAAGGCCAGCCTGGGCCTATATGAAAATAATCAGTAGTATTTTGAATCAAGCAATTGACGATTCATAACAGATTTGATTCTTTTCAAAGTAACTTTCACAACAGCCCTGGGGAACAACGTCTATTAAAATATTTTTTCATTATGCAAATAGTTTGCTGTTTTGAAAAGTAGCAGGGTTGCTAACATTTGTTCTGGTAAAGTAAAATATGTATTAATTTGCCTAAGCAAGTGACTCTAAAATAGTGTACAAGCAGCCCTTCGCATTAATTCCAAATGAAATGTCAGCGTTTCATAATTCATGACAATATGCTGAGATTTATTTTTAATAGCGTGCTGCAGGTTGAGTTAAGATCAGATGTAAAACCAGTCTCTGTCCCTTCTTGGAGATCTTGGAAGCCTTTTTCCCTCTGACTTGATTTTATTTTTTCTTTACCTTAGCTGAATAATCATTAACTATAATTTCAACGTAAACTCTGAGTAGATTAAAAAGTAAGATCATATATCCCAACAGTGATTTATTTAGATCTTCATTAACTTGGTCATCTTTGCAGGAAGGTGACAAGATTTCCCTTGTTGTTTGTTTAGAAGATGGCATAGGGGGATCAAGAAGCAATTTCAAGACTGATGTTTGTAGAGTGTGATAACTCGATAAATCAGACATGATAGTTGTGTTATTTTTTTTTTCAATAGTAATGCTATAGAGATTATGTTTTAGGGACAGCTGGATCAAGTAGACTGAGATGGGACTTGGAGTCAGGAGACCTAGGTTCAGTTGCTGACTAACACAACTCACATAACCACTCTGGGCCAAATTCTCCTCTTACACAGTGTAAATTAGGGGCAACTCCACTGAAGTTGATGAAGTTACACTGTTGTAAAAAACTGGTATGAGAGGACAGTATGGTCCTCTATGCCTTAGTTACTCCATATGCAAACTGTTTCCCTCCTTTAGGAAAGTAATCTACAAATGAACAAAATGCTACATCCATACAAAGTGCTATTGCTAATCAACAGAATTCCCTCACTACTGGGGATAGTTCAGAGAAGAGCAGCAAAAATCATTACAGGGCTGGAAGGATTGATTAATAAGGAAAAACTGAATTAACTACTAATACTCATTAGCATTTATCTACTGTAACACTCAGTAAATATATAGGCAGAGGGAGGCTTGGCAGAACTAGACTTTTTTTTTAATAATTTTGACAGATAATATCGGTTTATTTTTAAGCACTTTTTTCTATTTTTAGCAATTAAAATTTTCACAGTTGCAGGAAATTATGGGGCTCTGACAATTATTTAATGATAGTAGACATTGAAATTCAAATTGTTAAAACACAAATTGTCACATGTCAAAATACACAAAGTAAATAGCCTTAAATCAAACTCTAATAAGTTCTTAAGCAGCAGTGTTCTTATTTTTCTTATGTGTAAATTTCATTTATTATCAATGGAAATATTTTGTCATCAGTTTGTGCATGTATGGTGAAATCAATGCTTACCGACATTTACCGATAAAAATTCTAATACCTTCCAAGCTGATATATGGTATATACATCTCTACCTCGATATAACGCTACCCGATATAACACGAATTCGGATATAACGCGGTAAAGCAGTGCTCCGGGGGGAGCGGGGCTGCGCACTCCGGTGGATCAAAGCAAGTTCAATATAACACGGTTTCACCTATAACGCGGTAAGATTTTTTGGTTCCTGAGAACAGCATTATATCGAGGTAGAGGTGTAGTTTGGCTAAGTGACAACTAAGGGGGATCTACAACAGATATGTCTGTTAATATCTGAAAGGTGTATTACCAAAGGATAGAATTAAGAAAATAGAAATTTAGGCAAATATTGAGTGGGGTATAGGTGGAATAGAGAAAGAACCTAACAGTGAAATCCATAAAATTGTGGAATAGTTTCCCCAGGAGAAGTGATGGAAGCCCTATCCTAGGAGACATTTAAAAGAAGGCTAAACAAAGGACTGTGCAATAGTGTAACAAATTCAGTGCATTATTTTCAGAAGTACATGACAACAGAAGGGACAGCACTGCAGTCTTCATACTTCCTACTCCAAAAATACAGCCTCCTTCCATTTGAGTTAAATATAAGCAGTTGCATCCGAAGAAGTGAGGTTTTTACTCACGAAAGCTTATGCCCAAATAAATCTGTTAGTCTTTAAGGTGCCACCAGACTCCTTGTTGTATTTGTAGATACAGACTAACACGGCTACCCCCTGATATAAGCAGTATGAGAACTTTGACACACAGTTCTGATTTTATCCAGTAGAGGGCAGAGGTGTACACATACATTAGCCAGTTCATTACAATAATTTGTAGGGACCAAAATTGCAGTGCCATGGAACACAATCTATCCTAGTATTTTAATTTATAGTTATAGGAATTTGTGTTTGGTTTTATTTATGTTTTTATAATGTTACCATTCACTCACAGAGACAGTTCAAAAATATAAAGAAAAACAGCCAATACCTAAAAAAGATGACTTAAAAAACAGTATAACATTATCTGTATGGTCTTTTGGAAGCTAAGGAGCACTATTTTTATACTAGGACTGGAGAGATCTGGTTTCCTGGCTCCAGAGGTGGATTATGGTTTTGTGGGGCCCTGGGCCAGAGCAAGTGAGGCCCCCTCCCTATCCCTTCCGCCTGTAGTCCCCCTGGTCCCTCCCCCGGCATTACTGCAGGGGAAATGGTGGAGAGGGGGGGGCTTGCCACACCTGCCTGCCCGGCGCTCCTGCCAGGCAGCGGGATCAGGGCGCAGGGGCTTCCCCTACTCCCTTGCAAGAGCCCCAGGCGAGCGGAGCAGGGCAAGCCCCTGCGCCCTGACCCTGCTCCTTGGCAGGAGCGCCGGGTGGACAGGGGAAAAAGGGTCGGTGTGTGGGGGCACCCATTTTTCCAGGACACCCCAATTGGCTAGGGCCCCTGGACATGGGTCCCATTAGCCCAGTGGCTAATCCCTCAGCTAAATCAGTTTTTCTCCCAATACCATCTGTAATATAGTATATTTTCCTTCCCAGTCTATGTTGGTCTTGTCTGTGCAGAGTATAAGCTCTTAGGAACAGGGCTATTCCTTACTTTGTGTTTCTATAGTACCAAGCAAAATGCTTCCCTGGTCTCAGTTGTAGCTTCTTGAGACTACCATAACACAAATATTACTAAACTTTTAGGAGTAGTAGTAAATTTCACTGGATGACCCATTATGAGAAAAACAAACATTAGTATAAAATGACTTGTAGCAAAGTTTTGTTTTAGTAAAATGTAAAATTGCCTATGTACTTCTGCCATGGGGCATTCACACTTTTATTTGTAGTTAGTAGGGTTTTAAAATAAACAATTAGTGTTTGATGTTTGTTTGTTTCTTGTTTTGTCAACTACAGTCCGGCCCTCCTGTTTTGTGATTATTGGCCTGGATAGTGTGATTAACGTGGGCTTTTGCTGGGTTTTTTCCACCTTCACACTAATTTACAGCAGCAGATTGCCCACTGCATGCTGAGTGCTTTATGAGATCAGTGGAGAGAGCAATGCTGACAGTGGTTTTCATGGGGAACTTTTCACCTGTCCTCTGGTTGGAAGTCATGTTTAGCAACTGTGACCAGCAGTAAAGGGGTAGGCAAGAAAAGAGTGAAAGAGCAGCAGACTAGAAAATAAACGAAATTAGCACTTCAAAGCACTTGCACTGGTGATAGCTGTCTCTCTCAGATGTAGTACATAAGCCGTAAGTGACTGTACAAGCAGGGAACTGGATTCCATCTCTACAAAGGGAGATAAACGGATTTAGAGATGATGTACCTTATTGTAACACCCCATTAAAATAGGGATTGTTGAGCATCACCATCAACACAAATGGGAAGAAACTGCTAATATACGGAAAATGTTCTCAATGGTAGAACAAGAGGGGCTCCTTGGGCAGATTTACCCTTAGCATAGCAAAGGGGCCATAATGGACCTACAGTTCAGCAACATGAATATGCATATTGTGAAACAAGTAATAAGTACCCTAGTACATAAAAGCCGGCCCCAGTACTTAAAAATGAAGAGGTTCTCAACCCAAATAACTACAGAGGCATAACCACTCTTGTATTTCCTGCTCTCAACAGCCCTAACTTCCCAACCAATGGAGTGAAAAATCTGAAAATGCTCAAGATGCTAGACCCTACATAATAACAATATATGAAACACTGGGAAGAAATCAACCCTTTAGACTGCTACAAACCCTTGTGCAGAGCTATCACAGCAGACTACCCTCACTACAGTGAAACATAGAGCTAAACTGGACTCTTACCTAGTGCAGAATCCATGAATACAAACTAGACATGAAAACTGGAAGTCCTGAAGCACCATTCAACCCTAGATGGGAACCAATGGGACAGAGAAGAAATTGAGACACCAAAGCTGGGAATGGGTGATAGGGGATGGATCACTTGACGATTACCTGTTCTGTTCATTCCCTCCGGGGCACCTGGCATTGTCCACTGTCAGAAGACAGGATACTGGGCTAAAGGGACCTTTGGTCTGACCCCGTATGGCCGTTCTTATATTCCAATGTGTGACACACAAGAGAGTTTGAGAAAGATCTTTCCTGTAATTATCAACCAAGATAAAATATTTTTCATTAAAGAAAAAAAAAGAAAGAAAAGAAAAAAGGAAAGAAAAAAAGGGAAAAGCTGCCAGAAGAAAAACAAGCAATAAAAGAGGAAGGATGGCTCAGAAATTAAGCTGCTAGCCCGATCTGTGGGATATATAAGTTTAATTCCTTGCTCCACCCCAGGCTTCTTGTGCGTTCCTGTGTGGCCTTAAGTAAACCATTTAGGGAGGCATTTTAAAAAGTGCCTAAGTGACTTAGGTACCTAACTCCCATCCCATTGACTTTCAATAGGGGCTAGGAACTTACCTTAGGTGCTTTTGAAAGTGTCACCCTTAGGCTACATCCTCACTACGGGGGAGGGGGAATCGATTTAAGATACGCAAATAGCGTAGCTGAATTCAACGTATCCGAGCGACTTACCCCGCTGTGAGGACGGTGGCAAATCGACCTCCACAGCTCCCCCATCAACGGTGCTTACTCCTACTTGGGCTGGTGGAGTACAAGTGTCGATTCGGGGATTGATTGTCGCGTCCCGACGAGATGCGATAATTCGATCCCCGAGAGATCGATTTCTATCCGCCGATTCAGGCGGGTAGTGAAGACGTAGCCTTAGTCTCTCAGTTCCTCATCGCTAAAAGGGGGATAATAGCAGATCCCTACCTCATAAGGATGTTGGCAGGAAAGACACATTAAATAGTGTGAGCAAGTCAGATACTACAGCAGTAAGAGCCATAGATAGTGACTCATCACACATAACCACCTGCCAGGGGATGGGGTAAACAACAGTAAGGACCAAGGGCCATGGGATAAAAGCAGAAACACACTGGGAAGCCCTGTCCAGACTTCAGGTTTTTACAATGCACCGTGTGGCTCGCCCTGCCACTGAAGTACTATTGCATTGAGCTGAGGGTGTATCCTGTGGAGCCTGCGCCGGTGGGATGGGTTGAGGCAGATGTGAGAAGACACAGGGTGGGTGTGTAGGAGCGCAGCAGCTAGTGATGGGAGAGAAGAACTGTGACGGGAAGGAGGCAGGCGCTTGAGAGGATCCAGAGTGAGCTGTGTGTGTCTTTGATGGGAAGAAGAGGCAGCAGGGAGGCTGTGGAGAGCGAGCGCGTGGTCGTTTCTCTGCCGGAATGAGCGGACCCAGAGGCTGAGTGTCCGTGTTTGCGAGAGACCAGGCGGCAGGACGGAGTGGGGTGAGTGGGTCTGTCTCTCCGCTGGAAAGAGGGAGAGGCGGGGGGAGTGATCCGTGGTGGGAAGAAGAGGCGGATACACGGGAGCGGGCTCTCCTCCCGGTAGGCTGCGCTGTGATCAGACCGGCGGGTTGGGATCGCCCCCTTCCCCCTCCGCTCAGAGCCCCCAGGCAGAGTCCGGAGCTGCGTGCCGAGCGCGCCGCGCCTCCAGCCTTCTCCTGCCGGCCCCAGTCCCGGGCTGCGCGCTGCACCGGGAGGGCGCAGCAGGGCTGGCTCCCGGGCTCATGGAGACCGTGCAGCGGAGGCAGAGGGGGAAGCCCCGCAGCTGATGCCGCTGAAGGGAAGGGTGCGTCACTTTTGCTTCTTGGGGTTGGCCGGTCCCTGGGCAGAGCCGGGCGGGCAGCAGGGGGCTGGGGGCAACGCGTGGAAACTTTCCACCTTGCAAACTTGCCTGGGCGTGCACAGCCCGCCGTGCCGCTCGCGTGGGACGCCGAGGAAGGTGCAGCAGCTCCGTGCACGCTGCGAAGGGGCTCAGCGCGATAGGGAAGCTTGCATGTGCAAGTTGCAAAACTTAAACCTGTTTGCTTTTCGTAAAGCAGGAGAAACTCCCCTTAGGCCAATGCAAATTGCTGACTCCCGCCCCTCCGGTGTGTTTGATCTTTATCTCTAGTTCAGTGGCTCTCCGGATGACCTGTCCTTTTGCAAAGGGAGGAAGCAAGTGAGTCTCTCCCCCCCGCCCCCCCAGTGCACTCCGGCTGCTAGGGAGTCTTCTCCTGCTTTGCACCAGATTTAAACACAGGCGGAGGCTGGAGCTTGGGGGGAGGAGGGGGGGTTCTGCTTATGCTGTTCAGCTGCGTTTGGTACTAGCCCAGCCGATCGCGGTGCCTGAAGGAGGCTTGCTGCTGCTGGGGGCGGGATGCAGCAAGCAGAGAAGGGGCTCCCGTTTTGAAGGCGAATTCGCTTTCCCCAACCCTGTCTCCTCGCGGCGTGACTTGCTCGTTGGAGGTGCGGGGGAAGGGGCCGTGACTGTGCTGCGGTTTGCATGGCTGCAGCGGGGGGGTTTCCCCGGGAGGTGGCGACGGGGCTGCTGCGGCTGCCCGGGCTCCTGGAGACCAGGCGAGAGACTCGCTCAGCTGCTCTCTGCTTGGGGGCTGGCAGCGCGGACTCTGCCCGGTGGGGGTCGCACAGGGAAAGTGCTTGCAATGGGCAGTGCTGGGGGGAGGGGAGACTGCTTTCCCCATCGCGCCCTGGGGGCCGATCGCTTTCCTTTGGATTTCTGCACGTTTGAAACAAGTTTGTTTTTTTGCAGGAAGGCTTGGGGGGGGGGGGGCTGAGCGTTGCAATAACCACTCACCTCTCCCTTGGCGGCTGCTGCCTGGGCTCGGGCGGAGGGAACAGACCTCGCTTTCCCTCTGCAGTTAATGATTAGTTCAGCCTTTGTAGGGCAGCCGCGGGAGGGTTGCTGGGGCCTCGGACCGTTTCCATCCCCGGTGCATTGGTTTCCAAAAGGGACTGAATTTTCATTGCCAACATAAAGGCACTAAAACAAACGATCAAATGACCGTGTTTCCACTTGCTGCTAAATGTAGGCGTGGAACAAAACCCGCCCTGGTGTGGGGACTGGTAAATGTGGCTTTCCCACCTCTAAAGTCTATGATTAAGAGACAGTTGAACCTCTTTTGCTACTGCTTGAACCCGGCCGGATTATTTACAGGGGCAACCCCCGTCGCTCAAGAGACGTATCGTTGTGTGCCTTGTATTTTGTTCTTGGTGGCTTCGTGCCCTTGCTTTGTTGTTTGGAGGATTAAGCTTTGACGATTGTCCTCAGTCCTAGATCCAATTAAAATAAATGCAAGTAAGTGGGACATAAAAGAAGGAAAAACTCTGCTAGCGCTACGAAGCAGCAGTCTTACCTTGTTACAGAGACAAAGCGTGCGTTCCCTCTCTCCTCCTTTTCTGTCCCTTTGCATTGCTGTCAGACTCAGCGAGGAGCACCATTTGCTCAGTGTTGGTCAACAATCTAACTCGCCTCTGTCCAGCAGAAAATGTATTTTCCACCGGCATAGTCATTGAACATCCTTTAATATTTAGCAGAGGCTTTACTTATGAATGATCAGGTTCCTGGCAGAGGAATTAGCAACTGAAAAAGAGAGAGAGCTCTGAGAATTAGGGAGGAGAAATTCTGCACCGTTCACTAACCGCTGAAGGAGTGCCCTTGCTTTCACTGGTCGCTTAGTTCTGAATTGAAACAGGTATATAGGGGGTATGAACCTGAGCTGGGAAACCTGGACACCATAAAACAGCGTGGGGCCAGTTCTTGCTGCCCTTTTTTTGCTGACCTGGAGCTTATCCTTTAAATTTAACCAAAGTTACCTTGTTTCCTTGAAGAAAACGTGTTGGTGGCGCTGGGAAAAGAACAAACAATCCCTCTGAAGCCAGTCTGTGTTCCCAAGATGCTGCTGTGAAAGAGTTCACAGAACCCTGCGGTTATCGTTGTGCCCCAAAGATGTTGCAGGCTGGGTGAGAAACCCAAATTAGAACCAATTTACTGGAGCTCCAGAAACCAATGATGTAGCTCTGCTTATTTTTTCCCCAGTGCCTACGTATCTAGTGTTATCGCAAATAATCAGTAGGTTGCCTTGACTGTACTTGCCTTCAGATGTTGAGCTTTTTTTAAAGGACAAGAGCCTTGCTTTCTAACTAAAAGTTGTATCTTTTGGAATCTTAATATCTGTATAGTAACACCTGTTAACTAGCAATAAGATGCGGGTGCCCATTGACCTGTGTGTTATGATGCCATTTTACTACTGTGATGGATGGCAGCATAAAACCCTAGGTTCTTTTAGTGCAGTCCTTGTTTCTGACATAAGTGCATTCTATTTGATCAAGTTATGTTTTCATTGTTGCCATTCTCAAATACGACAATGCGACCTGATGTAACCTACTTTATAGATTATGTCAAATAGAATGAAGTGGGCAATTATAACTGAGTAGTGTGTCTAGCCATTACTTGCTGGTAGGATTTAGTAGCTCTTATTCTATTACGAACATAAATATGTTTGGAGTTCTCAGATGTTTCTGACACAGGCTAACAGTACAAATGTTGCTCAGATTAATAGTTTTCTTTTACTCTATTGAGAAAAAATTGTGGGGTAGGGTAGGATAGGATTTGTTATCGTATGCAGTCCCAATACAGGATATAGAATAGCTTTCACCTCTTGGATGCAGGTTTGACTCAAGCACAGGTCAGTAGTGACTAAAAGCTTTTTGGTTTTGTGGGTTTTTTTTCTTTTTTTACCATCTTATGCCTCTTTGATGGCTTATGTGAAGGGTTTTGTGACTTGTTTCTAGTTCACATCACTAAAACTGCTTGCACAATTAGCATCCTGTGGTTTTGGCTAGAAGGCCAAAGACAGACTAGACAGGGAGACAGAACTACTAGACCAGTGGTGAAATCCTGTTTCAACTAAAGTCAAAGGCAGCTTTGCCCCAGGCTTCAGTGGGACCAGAGTTTCACACTAGAAGTAATCCCTACTAGTCTGGGAGGCACATTGGTATGTAGTGTGGGGGAGAAGCTTTCACTGCTGTCACTTATGCTGTGTCTGTTCAATGGCTCAACAGAAGATTTAAGGGAGACAGGGTGGGTGAGATAATATCTTTTATTGGACCAGCTTCAGTTGGTGAGAGGCAAGCTGTCGAGCCACACAGAGGTCTTCTTCAGGTCTGGGAAATATACTCAGAGTGTCACAGGTACACTAAACAAGTGGTTCTACCTTGTATTTAAGTAGTTAATGCATATTTCAAGGGATCATTCAAGGTGAAATGGCCCATTAACACTTCTCCTGTCATAGTGGGGAAAGGACAGGTGGGAAAAAAAGGTGGTAGGGGGCATAAGTAGGGTATAGATTGTTGTAATAAGCCATAAATCCAGTGTCTCTATTCAGCAATAGACCAGATTATAGCAACTCAAAGCAGCACCAGACTCTGCCAAAAGAACAGCAAAACTTGTAGCCATATCTCCACCGCTACATCTACCCCCACAACACATCTTTCAAGATCCATTCCTATCACAACATGTGGTGTACCTCATCCAGTGCACTAAATGCCCCCAAACAACTATGTTGATGAAACCAGACAATCACTATGCTCTCAAATGAACTCACACACAAAAATAAGACAAAAACACGACATCATCTGAGGGTGAACACTTTTCACAAAGCCATCACTTTATATCTGACTTATCAGTCCTCATTCTCAAAGAAACCTGCCCAATACCTGCGAAAGACAAGCCTGGGAGCTTAAATTCATAACTTTGCTAGATACTAAAAATCATGGACTTAATAGAGACACTGGATTTATGGCTCATTACAGTAATATATAACCCACTTAACCCCTCTCCTATCTTTTTTTTTTCTTTTCTCCCCCATGACTGCAGAGGTTAATGGGCCACTTCACCTTGAATGGTCCCTAGAAATATATGTTAACTACCTATGCTAAACAATCTGTTCCACCTTGTATTTAGCTGTGACACTCTGGGTATGTCAGAGTTACAGCACCGCTCAGAGAGCGCTGAAGGGAAACCGCTGTTGTGTGTTCATACTGTCAGCTGTCTGCGCAATAGCATGTTCACACTTGCGGCACTTGCCCCGGTATTTGGAGCGAGGCACTCTGGGTGCTATCCCACAGAGCATCTCTTCCTCTTCTGCCGCTAAGAGTTGTGGGAAGGCGGAGGGGGTCGTGGGGCATCTTGGGTCCTGTCCCAATGCCCCATGATGCATTGGTTCACATCCCAGCAATCCCTGTGCTTCCGTCCGCATTTGGTGCCATCTTTCAACAGTTCGTACTGTGCGCCCTGCCTCTTCGGGCTCCAGGAATGGATCCCAAATGGTTGACCAGTATTCTGCTTGCTCTGACCAACACATCATGAGTGGCAGTGGAGTTATTCCTTAAACTACAAAGGCAAGAGGAGTGTGACATTGATTTTGCCATGCGTAGTAGCTATGACACGAGATTGCTTGTGGCATTCATTGAGGTGCTGACCACAATGGAACGCCACTTTTGGGCTCGGGAAACAAGCACTGAGTGGTGGGATCACATCGTCATGCACATCTGGGACGACAAGCAGTGGCTGTAGCTCTTTCGGATGAGGAAAGCCACTTTCATGGGACGTGTGATGAGCTCGCCCCAGCCCTGCGGCGCAAGGACACAAGAATGAGAGCTGCCCTGTCTTTGGAAAAGCGCGTGGCGGTTGCACTGTGGAAGCTGGCTACTCCAGACTGCCACCGATTGGTTGCTAACCAGTTCGGAGTGGGAAAGTTGACTGTTGGACTCGTGTTGATGGAAGTGTGCAGGGCCATTAATCGCATCCTCCTCTCGGCAATGTGCGTGATATTGTGGATGGCTTTGCACAAATGAGCTTCCCTAACTGTGGAGGGGCGATAGATGGCACGCATATTCCAATTCTGGCACTAGACCACCTAGCTACTGAGTACATTAATCACAAGGGGTATTTCTCAATGTGGCTCACCGGGGGCGTTTCACAGACATTAATGCAGGCTGGTTTGGAAAGGTGCACAACGCGTGCATCTTTTGGAACGCTGGCCTGTTCAGGAAGCTGCAAGCAGGGACTTTCTTCCCGGACCAGAAGATCACCATAGGGGAAGTCAAAATGCCCATTGTGATCCTGGGAGACCCTGCTACCCCTTACTGATGTGGCTTATGAAGCCATACCTGGGGCAACTTGACAGCAGCAAGGAGCAGTTCAACAACAGGCTGAGCAAGTGCAGAATGACCGTTGAGTGTGCTTTTGGCTGTTTAAAGGCCTGCTGGCGCTGCCTCTGTGGGAATCTGGACCTAGCTGATGACAGTATTCCTATGCTTATAGCTGCACGCTGTATGCTCCATAATATTTGTGAAGGGAAGGGTGAAAGCTTCACTCAGGGCTGGACCGCAGAGGCTCAGCGCTTGGAGGCTGAGCAGCCAGAGACTTGGGCTATTAGAGGGGCGCAGCACGGGGCCATAAAGATCAGGGATCCCTTGAGGCAGCAATTTGAAGCTGAAAGCCACTAATATTTGTTGCTATGCTTGGGAATGCAGTGCTTGTAATGCTAGGAGGTGATTGTGATTGGTGCAGATGATGCAATATAAGGTTTAACATAATTGTCTGTTGCTTTGCAGGGCTCTGTTTGCTTTCAGTTAATAGAATAAAGATTGCTTTCAAACCAACACAATTCTTTTATTAAAAAACAACAATTGGAGGAGAGAGTCAAACCAAAGAAAACCTCAACCATGATGGGGATGGGAGAAGGGAAGATTCCAGGAGGAGGAGGGGTCCCGGGATGGCCAAAGATTTGTGTACGTACAGGGATCGTATCTAACCTTCTCCTTTGGAGTACAATGCAGCGGATACTGTACTTCAGCAGGGCCAAACTGCAGAGGGGATGGGTGTTGAGTGCTGTGGGTAGTGGGAGTCTGCAGTGCTGGACCGTGTGTGGGGAGGAGTGGAATGCCGCATGTATAGACTGGAGCCAGGAGGTAGATAGGAGTGTGTTGGTGGTGTCTGGGGGGTGGCATGGAAGTATCGCCTGGAGCGTGTCCACTTGACGCTCTATAATGTTTAAGAGCCGCTCCATGGCTTCATTCTGGCATGCCGCGTTCTCCTTTCGGTCCCTCTTCTTGCTGTCCCTCCACTACTTCAATTTCTGTTTCTCAGCCGCGGAGTGCATCATAACATCATGCAGAAAGTCCTCCTTAGTTCTTCTTGACCGCTTCCTAATTCTGCGCAGACGTTCAGTTGCTGATAACAAAGAGGGAGGCTGGGCTCCCAAAGTCATCTCTGAAGTTTAAATGCAACATTTTACAGAAGCAGTATTGTTTGCAACACAGACAACATTGATTCAGTGCTTTAAAACACAGCTAGTACTCTCACACCTGTCACTAACTGGCGGACCCCAAGCAAGCACACATGAGCCACACGACCTCCAAAATGGTGAGTAGCCGCAGGGGCAGGGTAAATCATTCTTCCTGGCCCCTGCTGTACACTGGGCATGTGGCTCTTGGTGACAGCCAGCAATGTGGGGGGGTGGGGCTGATAATCATTCCTGTCCCCACACTTTCCACAGGATGTGATCATTATGGAAAATATCTCGCTGCTGAGAGTGAACAGGGAGTCAAGGGAGGGTCTTCTCCAATACTGTGGCTTCTGTCCTGGCCCCTATGCGGCTCGCCTGTGTGCAGCAATGGTGTCCTCCCTCTCCTCCCCCCCGCCCCCACCATGATGGCACAGTGGCGAAGGAAAGTTACCGTTAATGGGGCAAGAAACAAAGCGGCTCTGCCAAAGAACCTGCGGCAGCAGATTGCCCAGTATCTCTATGAGAGTTTTGCTGGAGATCTCTGAGGTAGATTCCCGTAAAGTGAGGGAGTCAATCAACAGACTGTTCCGCGGCTCAGACTAGGCATGTGGTGGGAGACAAGCCTGCTTTCTGCAACCCTTCTGCCCCCAACAACTCGCTTCAGCGATTCCCAAAATCAAATCCACTTACCAGGGGCCTCCTCTCCTGTTTGCGCTTCGCCAATCTCCGACAGCTGTGACTGGCTAGCCTCCTCCGAGAAAGAAGAGAGCTCCTGGCTGCATGCATCTGTGACCTCCGAGTCATCCTCTGTCTCTGGGTCCCCCTCCCTCTCCACATCCTCATCCAAGATTTCCTCCTCCCGACTCGGTCCACTCTTGACTGGCATGTGAGCCACCGAAGTATCCACAGTGGCCTTCGCAGTGGAGATGGGGTCACCACCGAGTATCGCGTCCAGCTCTTTGTAGAAATGGCAGCTTGTGGGCACAGCACCAGAGCAGCAGTTTGCCTCCCGTGCCTTGTGGTGGGTGTTCTGCAGCTCCTTCACTTTGACCCAGCGCTGCAGTGTGTCGGTCATGGCCCCTTTCTGTCATGCATCGTGAAATCTGTCCGTAAGTATCATAATTCCTACAGCTGGAGCGCAGCTGGGAGTGGACAGCCTCCTCTCCCCAAATGCTGATGAGGTCCAGCAGCTCAGCATTGCTCCAAGCAGGGGATCGCCTGGTGCGTGGACAGGCATGGCCACCTGGAAAGATGCGCTGAGACCACTGCACATGTTACTGTGCAAACAGGAAGGGGACTTTCAATTTTTCAAAGGAATTTATGGGGTGGGGATGACGGTTGGTCATCTAAGGGCAGGGCAGTAGAGTTTAAACTGATGATCAGAGAGGTGAGAACAGGCATTGTGGGACACCTCCCGGATCGACCACAGTGCTGTAGCCCCAGCGCAGAAAGCTGTATGCCTCTTGTTGCAGAAGTCTTTTGGATTGTTCAGCCAGTGCTTTTCACAAGCACAGTTCCAGGTTGGGTTAGAGTGAGCTTTTCAGTTGGAATGTGGGGTTTCAGTAGGTTTTTACAGTATTCAGTGCACAGGCGCTGACTTTGTCATTTGCCTGGGGGTGCTCGACTCCAGCTCTGACCCAGGCCCCACTCCTCCCCTTACCGCAAGGCCTGCTCCCGCCCTGTCTCTTTCCTCTGAGGGAGGGGGAGGAGCTGATTGGCAGGGCCTGCGGGCGGTGAGTGCTGGGGGGGGGCAGAGGGGGGAGCTGATTGGCGGGGCCAGTGGGCAGTGAGTGCTGGGGGAGGGGGGAAGAGGGGAGCTGATTGGCATGGCCGCTGGTGGGTGCTGAGCACCCACTATTTTTTTTCCCCGTGGGTGCTCCAGCCCCAGAGTACCTACAGAGTCAGCACCCATGATTCAGTGGGAGGGAGGAGAGTTTGAGAGAGTAGAACAAAAATTGTGATGTGACATTGGGTATAAATGTTACCTTTTTGTGGAAAAGTTTTCACAGAAGTGGAAAATGAAACATTTACATGAGGTTTTTTTGTTTTGACTTCCTATATAGAGAGTTTTTCATTTAGGTTCAAACAATTTTTGTGCAGTGCATTCAACCCATATAATGCTTCATTGTGGGGTTTGCACAAGAATTAAAAGTAAAATTGATCACAAAGATGAGTGCTTTTTGGAATTCAGTCAGCATTCATTCTGGAAAAGTACATTTCTTTAGAAAAAAAAATCTTTGAGCAGGTTTATGGAAATAAGAGGCTTTCATAAAAATAAAGGTATTTGTTTAAAAAATGCAATTTATACCCTGTTAGTATCTTTTAGTTGTGTTTGTGGAAAAAAGGTGACTAAAACAGAACAATCCTGATTCTCCTTTCTGTTAAACCAGTGGCAGGTCCTTGTCTTGCACTATTGTAGTCAATGGGTATTTTGTCAATAACTTAGGTGGGAGTGGGAGCAGGAGCGGACCCTAAATTCTGTGTAAGTTCATTGAAGTCTTTGGAGCTGCACCAGTGCAAAACAGATTTGAGATCAGAATTGAGCCCACTGACTGTTCAAGCTGTTGCTACACAAAAGGCAGTACGGCAGTGAGAGACTGATGAGATCCAGTATTGTACTTCTTTTCCCTGGACTGCACTGACTCCCAGTTCATTTCTGAGTGCAATGCAGGGAGTTGATTTTGATCTCTAAAGCCCTTTGTGGTTTGGGTTATGTGACTCCTGAAGGCCTTTCCTTGTGTTCTAACCTGATCGCTGATATCAGCTGGCACGCTCCGCTCCAGCCAACAGTCTTAGATCTTGTAGCTCTGGGAGCTGGAGGCAGGTCACTTACAGTGGCTGGCCAATGACTCTGGCAGAGTCCTATTTTTGTTGATTTTCCAGGCAAGCTGTAAAGTTTATTTATTCGCTCTGGGTGAAATCTTGGCCCTACTGAAATCAATGGGGAAAAAAAAAAATTGACTGACTTCAATAAGGCCTGGATTTCACTCTGTTTTTCCCTGAGGAGGGGGTGATTTGGGCTGTACGTGGGTGGCTGAGGGTGTTTGTGTTGGAAAATTCTCTGTTATCATTAGTTGATGTCTTCTAGTAATGTGCCTGGATGCCAGGATAGGATAAGTAATATACCTAAACTGTGTGCCAGCAGTCAGCCATGTTTTCTTCCTGGGTTATAACTATTCTAATTGTACTGCGAAATCAGTAGGTGTTGCCTTGAGGTGTTGCAGATGTACCACCCTTTCTGCTAACCCAGCTTCTCTCTGGTTTTCATGAACTCCTGTCTTATGCTGTGGGAGAAGTCTGAAGAGACATTCTCTTATCATCAGGGTAGGGAACTGATTTGGGAGACTTAAGAACTAGGGCTGGGATCCACAAAGGGATTTAGGCATTGCTGTGCTCAGTGTCACAGCACCTAGCTTTTAGACACTTAGACACAGCATGCAATCCACAGCTGCCAGGAGAGAGGTCCAAAAGAAAGTGATCTACAAAAGCCAGCTTGCTAGGCAGGGAGCCACCTATGCTACCAATGGGAGATGATTGTGTGTCCTATGCTCCACACCCCCCACCACATCTCTGCTTAGTGATCCACAAATGGGAACCTGCTGCCTTCAGGCAGGTGGATTAGGTGCCCGTCTCATGCCACACACACAACAGATGGAGGAGAAAGAGGTAGTGGTGCTGCTGCCCAACTTACAACTGTTAGCCTAGTAGTTAGAGCACTCAAATGGGGTGTGGGAGACCAGGTTCAATTCTCCCCTCTGCCAGAGGGGGAGAGGATTTGAACAGAATTCTCCCACCTCTCACAACAGAGCTCTAACCACTGGTCTTTGGGATAGTCTGAGATGGGGCTTCCTTAATCTCTCCTGTTGAAGCTGTTGCACTCTGGAGAAATAACGAGAGAAGAGATTGGAATAGTGGGACTGGACACACTGGAGTACAGAGTTGTTTCCACTTTCTCTGACCCAATGACTGTTTAAGGATTTATCCACATCTGAACAGTCACTGGGTCAGAGAGCGAGAGTCTGAGAATGACTGTGTAGTCCAGTGGTTAGGGAACTGCCTGGGAAGTGGGAGACCCAAGATCCAGTGCCCCTGCTCCAACCACTCTTAACTATCCAGAGTGCAACAGGTTCAGCAGGCGTGGTTGAGGGAGCCCCGCATCAGCACATCCTACAGTTGTGTAGGTAGAGAGAGGTGGGAGACCCAGGTTCAGATCCTTTCTTTCCCTGTGGCAGAGACAGGAGAATTGAACCGAGGATCTCCCACACCCAGGTATGCTTTAATTACTGGGCCAAACCAGTAATTGGGTGCACACCACTTCCTGCAGGAGAAGTTTGAGTAGCACCTGTTCCAGTAGGTGTGCTCAGAGGCTGCTGATCAGATATGGCCCCACATGCGATTTAGGTAGCTGAAGGTGCCTTTTCTGTGATTCATGAATCACTCTGGGGCTTAGGTGGGAGGGAGACAGCAGTGCATGTGCTCTGAGGGTGAAGGGAATTTCTCCTTGAAAAGCTTAGGTGCCAAGTCCATTTAGGTGCCTACAGGGTTCGGCAGGAGTTTTGTGGATTGCAGGTCAGGCGCCTAAACTCCTTTGTGGATCCCACCAAAGGTGGCTCTTCTGACCTGAAATTCCCTTCCAGCTTCAGTTAACTGGGTGGATTTCTTTGGACCGTAAAAGAGGTGTACCATTCTTTACGGATTTAGTACCTGATCCTTAAACTTATTAGATTCTACAGGTGGGATTTTCAAAAGTCCTCAAAGTTGGCTCATTCTTCCATTGACTGCAGGGAGAGAACAGTTAGGCCAATGCTGAGGGCTTCTGCAAATTCCTTTGTGCGTGTTCCCAGGAAAATTACACAGCAATTTTGGTTTCAGCCTTGAATAGCATCTGGGCTTGAGGGAGTGAAAGGTGGGGAGAGGAAGTAGCTTTGATGATTTTCCTGCAGTGCTGGTAAGAAATGGTTTTGTTTTCCACCAACTCAGAAAATACATAATTCAACTTGCTGATACTTGTGTTGTGCAAACCAGTTGTAAATAGCATTTTGTGTCCTGTTCTTCCACCCCCCCTTTCCTCCAGATTTGAAAGATTATTCTAGCTGTTGAATGAAGCATAGTTAAAAAAGGTAGCTGTGAGTTTAATTATAGCTTCAGGACTTGAACTAAATCAAATTCCA
The DNA here is from genome assembly GCF_013100865.1 of Trachemys scripta elegans. Taxonomy (NCBI): domain Eukaryota; kingdom Metazoa; phylum Chordata; order Testudines; family Emydidae; genus Trachemys; species Trachemys scripta. The sequence goes on along the minus strand of NC_048298.1, from coordinate 320,953,506 downwards.
AACAATCTGATAAAAATTACAGCCACTTGAATGTTGTTAAAGGTTAAAAGTGAGCCATCTCGAGAGGAGCTATTAGTGTTCCCATTTTGAAATAAAGGAGGTTATTAATACTTCTAAATAACATTGAAAATACGTTTTGCCTTATAACCATCTAAGCACTTCTCAGGGTAATGCAGATTAAATTTAGTGAGAAGAGCATATAATGACGGTATAAATGTCCATTTTGCCATCAGATCTGTTGCAGTGTTTTTTTAAATGTTAAACATTATGATGTTTCGCATTGCTTATAGGAATTATGGCATCTAGAGAGTCTTAAACTAGACTGTATTCTGCCATAGGGTGAAATGCTCTGTGGACTCTTCAGATTTAAATGTTGAGCCAATAATTTTGACGTTTACATGGCTATTTTTAAGGCTGGGATTTAGAGTTCTTTGCTAGGTTTCCTTTAAGTGGTGATTAAATAACGGCAACGCTGTTATTGGTTGAGTTATGTGGAGTCATGTAAGCTGTGAATCATATGGCATGATTCCATGTGGAGTAGGGTTGTCAGCTGCTATTTCTTTGGAATGACCTATCTTTATAGATTTTTTTTCCTGCAGTTCGATGCATACAAGGGATAGGCTGACCATAAATATGGACCCAAAGCAGAGATTTGGTGTGTACTACTTTTTCCCCATAGCTTTGTTACAGTATTTTGTAGCAGTGGTCCACAGGCTAGAATTTACAGCTGAGATCTTCAGGGGAGCCTAACTCCCTTGGGCACCTTGAAAAATCTCAACTTGCTTCTTTGTATCGTCAGTGTTCTGGATAGTCTGTGTCACTTTCTGTACTCTCATTGTCCCTGAAACTTTAGTGCATGTCATTGTTACCTGTGTTGTACTGGCCACACCTCAAAAACTTCACTCCTGGCTGGCTAGCAGGCATGAAGTTTCCCTAGTGAATAAGGTGGGGAAGCAACACCAACTATGCAAAAATATTTGAAGCTGAAGGTTTTTCATCCCAGACCTGGATGGGAACAGAGAGGAAAATGCAATTGCTTTTTTCCGGTGGCCAGAGGAAGGCTTCCATTTTACCAGAGACCTTACTAGCTAGAGGGTGATTTGAAAGATGGTGCATTCTGGTAAGAATCCCATTGCCTTCACCACTTCCCAGAAGCCTGGGGTTAGTTATGGCTGAGCTGTTCAGGGCTTATCAATTCCAGCATCTCACCTGGGCAGCGGGGCTTCCCTCTCCTCTTTTGTGTCTGCGGTTGACATATAGGTTTAGTCCCCATTTAGGGAAGGCTCTTTTTACTGGCCTTTCAGTTTCTTTTTTTAAAAAACTTACAGCTGACACAGAATCCTGCTGCTCCTTTAATTTGTTTTGATGGGCTCATTATTTGTGCAGTTAGATTAGTTGCCTTTTAAAATTGAGAAGCGTTTTAAAAATCTTGCTGTCGAACTTCAGCGTTTTAACGATTTGTGCGCTTTGGTTCAGATTTGTGCAACTTGCCATTTTTTTAAGGGCCTTTCTTAGGGTACATCTACACTACAGTGGGGAGTCGATTTAAGATACACAAATTCAGCTACGTGAATAGCGTAGCTGAATTCGACGTATTGCAGCCGACTTACCCCGTTGTGAGGACGGCGGCAAAATCGACTTCTGCCGCTTTTTGTCGGCGGCGCTTACTACCACCTCCGCTGGTGGAGTTAGAGCGCCGATTCGGGGATCGATTGTCGCGTCCCGATGGAACGCGATAAATCGATCCCCGAGAGGTTGATTTCTACCCGCCGATTCAGGCGGGTAGTATAGACCAGACCTTAGACTTGATCTCCTTGTACCTTCTGTTTGCAGTTTCCAACGACTTGGTGTTGCTCCTGTTTTGCTGGGGGTCTTTAGCCTATGTTATTTGCGCAGCAGAATATTTCAAAACGCAGCTGAAGACTCTCTCAGGATAGTTTTATCTGATTACTGAAAAGCACTTTGATATGTATAATTAGTGCTACATGTATGTACTCTGTGCCACCTAGAGGAAGTCCTTGCCCAGCCATGCCACCGGGTCAGGAGGAACGGGGAAGGACTATATATAATTTAAGAGGCTTTGTAATTAATTGGTTCTCCTCAGGCTGAAACAAGCTTCTTTGCTGGTGTCCCTTTGTGCCCAGTTTAGATTCCCCGTACTATAGGCTCGGGCTCAGAAATGCACTACAAAATGATAGGTGTGCCTTAAAGCAGGAGGGGGCAGTATTTGGTTCTCTTTTGCTCCTCCTCCCCAACCTGCAACCATTTCCCCCTCTACATCTACCACATGGGTCACAACTGAACACAGTTGTCTTCCTATGTACACAGAGCAAGGTCTGAAATGATAGTTAAATGTCTATAAAATATCAGTTGACTTGCTACTGACTCCAGACATGGATTGGAAGGGTAGGAGGCTAGGAGAGGGAGTGGAAATGTGGAGGAATAGCAGTCCAGGAGAGGTACAGATTGTGTATAGGGTGCTACCTGGTCTCGGAACCAGGGGAGGGTGGCTGGAGGAGGGCAGGAAGCTGGCAATGGCAAGGTTTTGGGTGTGATTGATGGAGATCTACAGAGAGGGGCACAGAAGGGAGCTGAGTGGGGGACATGAAAAGGGACAGCGATAGGAAGAGACTCTTATCCATGTTAAGTGTAACATTTTCTAGGTTTAAAACTTTAACCACCTAAAGTTTTCCATGTGGATAAAGCAGCATACGTAATACCATTTGTAGTATTAGCTGGGCTAGTTTAAAACGCGCTTTCAGTTTTCTTCATCATTAATTGTATTTGCAAGCAGAAAACTTGTTTGGGTGTGTATAATATCTGGGAAGCAGTGTGGCCTAATGGGTAGGGAATCCTGCTTAGAGTGTCCCTCAAATTCTAGCTCCGGTGGTGACTTGGGCAAGCCACTTAACTTCTCTCTGCCTCAGTTATTTTATCTGCAAAATGGGGATACTAAGGCTTGCCTAGCTTTCTTTATGTAAAGCACTTGGGAATCTTCACAAGAAAAGAGCTATACGTGTTCATTGTGATTAGCAGGCTAAGGCTTTTGAAAAATGCTTTTCATATAAGCCCGGGCTGATTTTCACTTGTACTTGTTTACATTTGAAAGTCCAGTTGTAAATGTGCTTCAATAAGTTAAACATTAATTTGGAAGCCAACTCTTTCAGTCACTTCAGCGAGATCTTCGTTTTTATTATTTCTCCACTCTATAAATATGTTTCTTACCCAGAGTGTTTTTAAAACAAATCTAGCATTCCATCATTCCTGCAGACATAGCTGATCATTCACAGTCTGCTTGAACTGCACACACTGCCCAGAGTTAGTCTTTCTGGTGTACTTTGAATGTACATGAAAAGGATAACTGGCAAGAGAATGATTTAGAAACATCCTCTAATGATCTCTTCTTGTGCATATACTCTTACCCCCCCCCCCCGTTTTATTTTTGCATAGGCTAGTGCAGGGGTCTCAAGCTCGCGGGGTGATTTTCTGCAGCCTGCAAGCTCCTCGCAACCCCCTGCCCTCCCCCAGTGCTTACCAGAGTGGTGGCCGGACGTACAGGGTTAC